>NC_139239.1:24552810-24828969 GCF_977018435.1 Lepisma saccharinum
AAATGCCTCATTTTTTAAATATTTAAGATAACAGATCCAGTGAGTGCCCTGATTTTTGTACTCATCCAAATTAACAATGCCACACTCCTTGTTGAGTGGTTGTTCTGGTAAAGAATCAGACATGTACACACCTCTAAAATTTTTGATGCCCAGTGGCTTGATTAAAGCTTTAATATCTTGGTTTGTAAGCGGCTCTTGTTTTTTTTATAACACCTTTGCCTTGTTTCTCCATTGCCAGATTATGGCGCCTCTGCTCATCTAATTCTGCCCTATTTTTCTTGGCATCTATTACTGTTTTTGCTATTGCAGCTGATCCCCCAGCCAAGCTCCCAACTGCCCCGAGAGCAGCTAAGATGGCCGGGATAGTAAATATGAATCCCCCCACATGTGATTTTTTTCTTGAATGCTGTAATTTTTTTAATTGGGGGGTACTAAGCAACAATTTCATACCATGTCCCTTTGCAAGACAAGAGCTTTTTTTCTTGCGCTGTTTTTTGGTCAAAAGACTGTCAATAGTTTTAAGAGATTTGAGACCTGCATAAGGTATTTGATACATAACACCCTTGGCCTTCATTGTAGGTTTATTATATACATGTTCACAACCCCCACCCCAGTTTTTGTTTGGTGCTCATAGCTATGGTGGTTCCCAATGCTGATATTCTCTCACTTAAAGAAGCATCTTTGCTTACAAATCTACCAAATGCAGCCTCTTCTAATTTCTTGTCTGCAACATGTCTCTTGTCAAGATTAGAATGTGTGTTGTATGCTATGTCATGGTCTCTACAAGCAGCATCTAGGGGATTAACACCAGGGTCCCCTCTGTTTAATCTATGATCCAATTTTGTGCCTGGACCACAATACTGATAGCCTGGAATATGTAATTCAAATGGCAGCTTGTTTATAATGTCATTAACCAGCCCCCGACCCTCAGAGATATTCCAAAATTTAGGGGGTAGAGTATTAATAATTTTTATGAGATATCCAATCCCCTTAGTGTCATTCACTATAAAATTAGACAATTTGGTGCTTATCATGTCCATAATTCCAACCTTTTCATTGTAAAAATTGTGGTTGCCAGCATTTTCCTCCCCAGCTATCACCAGCAACCTGTCTACAAGTTTCCTGACATCATCAACCCACACAAATTCTTTAGGCAGGGTGTTGTATTGTTTGATTCCACTGCCAGTCTTGATTTGTGACCATATGGGCTTGATTAAATTATTGTATTTTGCCCCACTGCTCGACTTGACTCTTTTTTGTGTGGGATCATTGTTCTGGTATAGAGCATCTGATTTTATTAATATTTCTTTGTAATCCTCATAATCTTGATCTGTATAGCTGCCAGGCCTTTTCCTAGTCATCAGTTCCCACAATCCAGGTGTGCCGGTGTACTTAACAAAAGCACCTTTTTCTCCGAGACGAGATTCTGAATATACAATTATATCATCTCCCATAAATGTTACTCTGAAATTGCCAATTCTATGTATGATGCTACCATCAAGCTCTGTATCAGCATATAAGCCAAACACCTCATCTTTGTTGTCTTTAGGTGTGGTTAAATATTTTTGAGCAAGAAGACCCAATTCAATAGGATCCTGACTAGCCTCAATTCTTCTAGGAGCAACAGGACTAGGTGTATGAATACTGGAAAGTGGGGTGAATGGATAATCTAATATGTTCCTTGCAGCTACAGGTACAAGCTCCGTGATCAAATCTTGATTTTGCTCTGTAACAGTTTTGATATTCTTACCTAAATTATTAATAGCATCAATTACAGGCTGTTCTGTTTGTTTGTGTTTTTCATAAATTCCACGGTTCTCTGATTTCCATCCCTTAAATCTTTTTACAAGATAATCTCTTAACTTAAGATCGTCAATGATTGGCCTTTTCATGTTTATTTATTTATGTCTCAACGTCTAGAAAATCGTTGATTTTATTTCTGTATTTTCCAGTGTTAGGTGTTCTTGTCATATCAATTGTGACAAACCCATAACTGTCCTGGTTCCAGCACCTACTGCAAAACTTGGAAAAATCATTGTAGCTCAGGTCCCCACCTACATATTCATCATGTATGTGTTTGAGGTTGGTATGATCTTGATGAAACACACATATAAAATTGCTGTTGTCTCGGATCAGCTGCTTGGGTATTTTTGAAAAAGTCTGTGCCAGGTAGAAGCAATCAATGTTTTTGTGTCGGCCCTGTGTAAAGAAATTCCTAACCTTGTTTTGATTATCCAGTATAATGTCATCAAACACAACAACAGAATTATCGAGACATTCATCAAGTGGCTTAACATCTGGTTCAAAAGTAGCAATATCCAATCCATCATATAGCTTCATCAGCTGCTGATATTTTAATTGTTCCAAGCTCTTAGAGAAGATATACAAGTGCCTGTTTTTCCAGTCTAACCAGTTGGGTGCCAATAAAAAATTATCAACTAATAGTGTAGTTTTACCACAAGCAGATGGCCCGACAATAAGACATCTAATATTTTCAGGCAGCAACTTGCCATTTCTCTTAATCTGCTGTTCAGGTTCTGGCAGCCTTTTTATAACATCCCAGGTGCTCATATTATTATTTTGTCTGCATCGATCCAGCTGTTTTCCGGATGACCCAGCCATTTGACAAATAACTTGTTGCCTTTTCTGCGGATGATTTTTTCTATGAGATATGTGTCAGGCTGTTTAGTTTTGCTGAGCTCTTGTTCATAGAACCTGCCTTTGAGAATTTCTCCTCGGTGATCCTTTATTATATATGTGTTAAGGGTCCCAGGTTTAACTTGAACCACTGTAAATAATTCTGTACTCCAGTTTCTTGTAAAGCCTCTCTTGAATAAGTGCTTATATTTGCTGATTCTTACTTGATCACCCACCCTGTATTTGGCCTTTCTTGTTGTTGGCTGGTATCTAGGATAATAAACAGTGCTGATCAATTTTTGCTCATCAGATGAAGTTACTTCAGAGGGTTTCATGTTGATTGTGGAATGGATAGAGTTGTTATATTTATGTAGAAGTTCTGGAAGAATATTAATCCATTTATAATTACCTTGAAGTGTAAATTGTTTATACATAAGATTTTTTAGGGTTTTGTTGAATCTCTCTACAATTGAGGCTTTGAGGTCACTGTAACTCGAGTAATGTTTTATTGCCTGGCTTTTAATAAATTGTTGGAACACTGAATTATAAAATTCTTTGCCATTATCTGTTTGCAAATAGCGCGGGGATCTTCCACTCTGATTGATGATTGTCCTGAGGGCTTCTGTAACACATGTTCCAGTCTTGGATTTGAGTGGCACCGCCCAGGCAAATTTTGAAAATGTATCTATTACAGTGAGTAGATACTTGTAGCCCTTGTTGATTTTGTCTAAGTTTTTCAACTGCCCACTTGCCATTTCAATCAAGTCGCTCTGCCATAAATCATCTATGCTTTTTGTGACTACTAGGAGTCTCTTAAAATTATGTCGGGCTTGTCTGTGTAATTCATCAACAATAATTTGTCTAGACATAATATGTAAACAAGAATATTGCAACTATGGGGTGTTCAGCAGCTGATACTGCAGGATTTTCTAAATATAATTTGTCCCCTATTTGTATTTTAAATTCCAAAGTGCCATCATCTTCAGTATAGGCTGTTTCTAATGTATTGGGGTCTGTAAAATCCTCTAACTCTACACTGCTGATTTTCACTTTGTTATCAGCATTTGTTATTGATAATGTAGGGTAGTGGTGTGCCTGTGGTTGATGCCAATATTTGATCTTGATTGGTCTCAGTGTGCCCCCAACAAAAAATTGGTAATAAAACTGTGCAGGGGACAGCATATATATTTTGCCACCTGGTGTAAATGGAGAATCATATTCTTTGTTGGGGATGCTGTACAATTCAAGAATTACTGTATGTTTTGGATTCTCGATTATGCCAGTTATTTCTTTTTCTGCTGTAAGCAATCTGCTTGTTACAGATTCAAGGTGCTCATTTATGGTCCTAACAACATCATCATGGCCTGGCTTGATTTTTATGTCCACAATAAGTTTCTTGTATTGTTGCACAATCTCTTGTAGCTGGGTGGCAAAAACAGACAGAGCATTTGCTTGATTGGATTCCATGGTTCCTAGCTGTTGCTTGATATTAGCTACAATTTGTTGCAAATTTTCAACAATTGCCAATTTTGAATTTTGAGCAGTAAGATCATGGACCTGTCTTCTGATATCCTCAAACAGGGCATGCAGTTCATTAATATGTTGATTTGTTGGTAGAGTGGCCACTGTCTGAGTGAGTTGTTTGATCTCTGTCTGGATATTCTTGATATCTTCTGATTTCAATATGCGATTCACTGCCCTCTTTATATTTTTAAGTTCCTGTGATGTAGGAAGATTTGATACAGTATTTTGCAAAAATTCAAGTGCCAATTTTACATTGTTTAATTCAGAAGCATCAGCCACATTTTGCATAGCATTTTGGAGCAGGGCTATATCTGCCTGAGAGGGTGTGGATTGTTGTAAAATTTCAAGTTTTGTTTGGATATCATCTATCAAGTGATGAAAATGAGATAGTTCAGATTCAGTGTTGAGGTTTTCAAGCTTTGTGATTTGGTGCTGGACACTGACAAGGGTATCTACAATCCCAGGCAATCGGGATTCTAGTACATTTGCCAAATCACTTTGCACTGCTGCTATTGTACCTTCAAGATGGGTTATGGAACTTTGAATTTTTCCAAAATCTTCATATGTTTCAAGTTGCAGCTTAATATTTGCAACACTCCGAGTTATTGCACTCAAAGCATCAGAAGAGGGCAAATTATTCATAAAATTTTCAAGTGTCTCAATTTTTTCTTTAACCTCGGCTATGGCATTGTTCAGAGGGTCCAGATTAGGTATCTGGAGTGATTGAATCTGTTCCTTTAGAGTGGAAATCACTAGATCAAAATCTTCTTGTGACTTTATGCTTTTGACAATTGTTTGGAGCTGTGTCTGGACATTATTTATCTGCTCTTCCAATTGTTGTTTCAATTGCTCAGAATTGGTGGCCTGGGTCTTAAATTTGGCTTGAAGAGCTGCAACAGCTTCTTGTAAACTTTGAAAATTATCTAATGTTGCCAGATCAGTATATTTCTGAAGCAGCACTTTGAGTTCAGAATCAATTTTAAGAAGAGGGTCCATGCATTGTGATTGTAAATTTGTAATTTCTAATTGAAGACTGGAATTGAGTGTAGTTTGTAAAGCTTGTAAATCACTTCTTAATTTCTTGACTCTGACATCAAGCATCAAAATCTCATCACTGTGATCTTCATGTCTTGTATGGCCAAATATATCATTAGGCATTTTCTTTTAGTGGTTATTTATTATTGAATATCTGATTCTTAATTCTATAAAAAAGGGTATAAGCTTATCATAGGATCCAGGGACCTCAATATATAAGCAGTCACCAGCAGAAACAGTATATACAGTGCCAGAAATCATGTTTGAGTGCTTAATTCTGTAAATATTTCTCCCTATTGAAATCTTGACATCACCCTCGGGAGTTGTAATAAATTGCAATTGCCCACCTACAGGTAATTGGTAATGATTTAAATTATTGTTAAATATGTACAATGTTTTGCCTGTTTTATCATCAATATCTGTAAGTATGCTGTTCAGATGAATAATTAACAAGCCACTCAGTTTAGACAGCATATCAGAAGAGGGTTGTGGTGTCGGCAGATCCATAATAGCCTGTTTTTTGAACCCAAATAAGTTCATAGGCATGTTTATTTATTTCAAATCATGCTCTGTAATTGGGCATTGATTCCCATTTTTCAAATCACAATGTCCCCAAGGTAAAGTATGTATGCCACATGACAAAATGCATCTCTTGTCGTCATGCGGGTCCAGAGCCACTTTTCTTACAATATTTGAAGTCAGCAAGTGATCCTCACTCTGAATTCTGCATTCTGATGTTCTGATTGAACTCTGGGATTTGATGCAATTTTCATAATCTTCAAATTTAAGCTCTTTGTCAACAGTTACTTTGCCAATGCCCTTGGCTTTTTTGACAACAGCACTACATGTTTTAAAAGTGTACATCTTGGCACTTAACCCAGCAAATGCCACAATAACATCACCAAGTGTCTCATCTTTTAACTTGCCGGGCACCTTTTTGTTGTGGTGGTGTTGAATCTTTGTATGTTCACTTGTATCAAAATATTGAAACAATTCAGGCTGTAACATATCTTGATAAACATCTTCTGTTTTAATATCAAGAATAAAACTATCCGTATCCATGTACATCAATTTTATATTATCACCATAAAAAGGTTTCAGCACATCATAATACAATGTTAACATATGTAATTTGGACAATTCCAATATCGCAGCCCCTACATAAATAGGTTTATCAAACTTAATCTTTGTTTTCTTCATGTTGAAGAGTGCCATATTCTCATCATAAATTCTTCTATAATTGAAATTAGGCTTTGCAATCAATTTTTTGCTCCGGCTGGGGTCAGTAATTATTTTAACATCGGTATGTTTTCTGACATTTTCAATTGTTTTGCCATACACTGAATTAACCAACAATTTAAACAAGCCCTTATCAAATTCGCTCTTTGCAGATGTTCGAAGCTCTGTATTTGTATCAATATATGATTTCAACCATTCTGAGTGCCTGAACCTCAAGACTTTTCCAACTTTGGTCACTTGAACACCATGTTTCATCAGGAACTGGAGGTTTTTGTAATATGTAACATAACCCTCTTTTGGTTCCAGAGTCATCATGAGCTTCTTCTGTTTAGAGCCAGGTGAGCACTGAACCTCAGGAATTGGGGACAGATCAGAAAATTTATTGTGTAAATGATCTGGAATTGTCAGATCAACCTCTACGATGAGGCCATAGTCACTGTCATCAAAGTCCTGAAGATCTTTAATATTAAAATTTTCAACCCATTCAAGCTTTGCATATGGTAGTTTTTGCATCATGGCGTGACCATAGAGGCTGTTTGCATCTACATACGTTATAAAATTTGATGGCCGTGTTGGATCATAATCAGGCATATATTTGTTATTTGCTCTGGCATATCTCTGAGAACATTGCACCATCCCTCCTCTTATACCTTTCTCCACAAACAGATACATATCTTGATCGTGGATTAAATTTAACTCCATTTTAGTGTTCAAAAACGTTGCAGCCCATGCTAGGCCCGGGGCACTGTAAAAATACACAGGATCCAGTCCATAATTTTGCATGGAAAATTTTCTGAATGCTTGCAATATATCAGCTAAGAGGGTCCCATCAAGTTTCGAATATGCCTTGTGATAATCACGAAATGTCTTGCATTTTAAATCGTTCCACACCAACTGGGCATGGTGATAATCTTCATCAGTGATTCCAGATCCTCTGATTCTGCTGTAAAACTCTTCTTGCGGTGGCAGGGAACACTCATCAAATTTAGAAAAATCTGTAACATAGTCATATGGATATACACCCTTCCGCCTAATTAATTGCAGGTCCTGATTTGGAAACGAGGCACGTGTGATTTTCAAGTCATCATCAGGTAATTGACTGGCCAGTGTATCCAGGCTAGCAGATAAAAATCTGTGAGAATCAAGAAATCTTAATTGAATAGGAACACCATCAACTTTAATTATCTTGGTAATGGCAATATATTTTTCATCATTTTCAGCTAAAATATTTAAATTCTGCTTGTCAAACCCCTCGTATCTGATCAGATGATGGAAATCATAATTGGATGCTCCATGGCAAAATATGGGGATAAATCTTGGTCTCTTGATCTGAATATTGCAGCTTTTACACAGAGCCATTAAGAATTTACCATATGTATGAGAATGGTGATGTACCTTGATATTTGCATCTGAAAATTCAGAATCACATACCGGGCATTTTTCTGCATTGTTGAAATCTTCAATCTGTTCCTCTGTTAAAGGCAACATAGGCTTTGATTTTAATAAGATGTTAGATGCTATGTCACGGCACTCATTTTCTATTCTATGTGCAAATTCTTTGACGGCATTTGGTCCCATGTATAAGCACAGCTCACCAGCTACACCATCCCGCATAACTGTATAATAAAAGGTGGAAGGTTCATGTAACTGGTATGGTGTAGTTGAGGATTCTTCAGGATCTGGATTGCAGAATGCAAGAGATTTGAGGTTCGATTCAAAATCATAGACAATAAATGCTGGGTGTTCCAACAAGGCTTCAAACTTTTTGAATTTGCAATTTTCACTTGGATTGGGCATCACCATATGAACAGGTTTATGATTCCCACAGTATTTCAGATGCTCAATTAACTTGTTTTTAGCAATTTCTGCATTTTTTTCAGGAACCCTATTTACCATTTTTTGACCATCAAATACAGTTAAACATCTTCTGCACAACTTAAATATTCTATGAGTTTTGTCTAGTTGTGTTCTGACTAAAGCTTCAAGGTTTTGTATCAGAGTGTAATGATATGTACCACCCCCTTCAATTAAGAGCAAATCAATCGGAATAGATGATTCATCATCAAATGTACTGATTCTGAGAGGTGCTATCAAGCAATTGCCAGTGGAACAAATAAATACATTAATAGATAATTGTTTGCCATTGATGTGCCTGGCTCTTTTTTCAAATTTGTCAATATTCTGAACAGACATTGGATATTCCAAACCCTCCATTGCATCGTCAAAAAGATGTTCATGTTGTTTGTAATAACTTATTCTCTGAGGATTCCTTGAAACTGGAAACAAAGCAGCTAATATACACCACAAAAAGCATTTCTGGTCGGTATTTTTTATATTAACCACGGCTTGTTTGTTTTTAATATTGGCAGGTAATGGCAGATAAGTGGAACCTTGTAATGGACTGAATTCAGAAATATTAACATATAACTTGTGTGATGAGCCGCATAGGCTCCATCCTGACTGTTTTGCCGCAAATTCAGAGTGTTTAATATTCAGTTGATTTATCAAGCTGCTTATTATTCCGTCTGAATTTGTATTTGAATATACAGGTAGAGTTTCTGTTATGTGGGGCTGTGTAAATTTTGTGCCATTTGGTTTCTTATATTGTACAAACAATTTGAGGGACAGCTTATAAGAGCCATTTTGTGCATTAAGAATTGCCTGCAGATCAGGATTTATACTGTTCAAAAAATTCTCAATGCCACATCTTGGCTCTGATACAAACGGATAATCCCTAAGTTGGCCAGCAAAACTGCTGTGGATGGGTTCATAGCGTGGCTGCTTTGCAGGTCCAACATTAACAGGTGCTTCGTGCTTTCTTTTCAGACCAGATGTAGATGGTTGAGTTGATGACTGTACAGAGCAAGTATCTTTATGCGTATATGTGAAGTATTTCATGCTGTATTTTCTATTGCATTTGGGGCAACTTATTGTGGGAGTTCTGTATTTGTCTGGCTTACAAATTTTTTGGTGTCTGGCCCAATTAGAGCTAAATATATTTTTATTGCACTGATTACAATATTTTTGATTCGGCATTTTTGTTGTTGTTTATTATATACAATTTCCTGGGATTCAAATCAAAACTTTATACTGAATCAGTTGGGTTCAGCACTGTGCTTTATGTGTGTATGTGTGTATGTGTGTGTATGTGTGTATACACTTAATATTTTTGGCTTTTGGTATTTATATACAATTTCTTGGGGATCAAACACCACATCATCATATTATGTCATAACCATTTAATATGCAATAGAAGTGGACCGGGAAGTAAATATGTATGGATGTGGGTGGGTGGGTGTAGGGATAGGTTGGGGGTGCATTCAGAAATATAAGCTCTTCTCTAATATTTTGATGAAGTACTTTCTTCTGAGCGCGCATCCCTTTTTCTGCTGAGCGCACATGCAATCCCTACCGCAGCGCCTCCCCGGTGAGGCGAGCGGAATTGTCCGGAACTAATCGATGTTAATAAAACTGCAGGAGCTTTGTTAATAAGACTCGCCGCAGGAATTTACAGGCAATAGAACTCCCGTGCCAAGTATCGATCCCATTGCTTTGGGGCCGTCATGCGCACATATTGTTCAAGTATTGATCTTATACCCTCTCGGTGCTTGATTTTATATATGAATAGATTACAACAAACATACTGAATGTAACAAATGCAAAATATCCCAGTTTCAATTCAATCCATTTATCTGAATTGAAGAAACCGACAATTCACATATCCCCATATCATTGTATGCTTGCCCTATTGGTACCTCTTTTGCTCTTGAGCAATTTTCTTGAAGAGGCAATTTTATTGAACAAACCTAATAGAACAAGATACAGCGGTATGAGAAATATGTGAATTGAAAATATTTTAGTAATATACGACGTCTTAAGAAAGGTATATTCGGCTCCAAAGTACTTTGTCTATTCCTTACTACCAATCCCTATCACTGGCAAAGAGAGTATAAAATGATGTAGTATTGAAAAAAAATTGACTTGTTCACCGAGTTCAGACATTTGCACATAGATGGCCCCTGTTGTTGTTGCTGCTTATCTCTAAAATTCTAGAAGAATTGAAGCTGGTATCCAATTGAACTTAAACCAGAAGTAAATATGTGTGTGTGTGTGTGTGTGTGTGTGTGTGTGTGTGTGTGTGTGTGTGTGTGTGTGTGTGTGTGTGTGTGTGTGTGTGTAGGCAACAAGAGGGGCATATTTTCCTTTCTCAGGGAGCTCTTCCATTCCGAAAAAGCTCTTCCTTTCCGAAAAATATTTGAGGGCATTTTCACAAAATTCTTGGATTAGCCAGAGTTCCACACTTGAGCAAAAAGCTCATGTAGGCATGTTGAGCTTGTTTGAAGTGTAAGCAAATCTGCTAGAGGAGAACTCTTCCTTTCCGAAAAATTCTGTGCTGGTAGTAGCATAAGTACCACTACTGTATATAAATAACATACCGTAAAAAACTACACAAGAAAAAATCTCAGAATATATATATAAATAACATACCGTGAAAATAACACATAGAGCATCAACATGAAGCCCAAGGGTGTCGTGTACCAGATACCATACTCCAATCTTAAAAATCTAGGTGCCCTCGATGGGTTACTCACCAAGAAACAACGCGAGAAGAAACGTTCTTGCTTGTCGAAAGGACACGGAATGAAATTGCTGCTCAGCACACCTCAATTGAAAAGATTGCAGCGTTCGCGGAAACAGCAAAAGATCGGAGGTTTCATATTCAGCATCCCGGCCATTCTGGCAGCATTGGGGGCCGTGGGAAGTTTGGCCGGCGGAAGTGCCGCCATCGCGAAAACCGTCATCGACTCGAAGAAGAACAAGGCCGAGTTGGAAGAACAGAAACGTCACAACCTGGCCATGGAGAAGAAAGGAGGAAAGGGCGTGATGAAGAAGTTTAAAAAAAAGAAACAGAAGCACTCACCAACCGAGATATTGAATCTCTGATCGAACCGTTACAAATCAAACACTTCAGAGGAGTTTTCATGTCCAACTCGTTACCTTCAAGCGTTAAAAAAAGAGAATGCGGAGTAGTCAACTTGGACGGTCAAGAAAATCCAGGCACGCATTGGATATGTTACCACAAAAACGACAATGATAAAGCATTCGTTTTCGATTCTTTCGGAGGTGTCCCACCTACAAATTTAATTCATTATCTGAAAACGAACAAAACCTCTATATACTACAACGACGAACGCATTCAAAATTTCGGAGACGTGAACTGCGGTCATCTCTGCCTCTCCGTGCTCGCGTTTCTCTCTAAAATAAATAACCCTACGATCGAGGATTTCCAGAAAGCATTGTGGAACCTCAAACAGCATCACTAGGATGGGCGTGTTCCATCTCACGAGCGAATCTTCAATCTTGAAACTCACGCTGCACGACGACATCGTCTATCCTAAATCCGTGGCTCTGCGTGCATTCTACAGCATGTACCTCATACCTAATGTTACGCAGCACAACAACAAAATTAGCGTCGGAAGCGAACACATCGTCGTCACGCCAGGACAATACAATCTTTCCACTTTGCAAGCTCAATTACCCAAAGGCACATACCTTTCTCAAAATTCGGTCACGCACAGAGTGGAAATCCTATCCGCGACGGAGACCGTGGACCTGGGCACCATGGGAGAACTTTTAGGTTTCGAGAACGACACCAAACTCGAAGCTGGCATCAAGCACGTAGCAACCAACATTCCTAAATTCTTGGCCATAGAGACTCTGAACGTACACTGTAACGTGGCCGAAGGTATGATCACGAAATCTTCGGACGGATTGTTAGGAAGTCACAAGCAGACGGGAATCATAGCCACTTTCAAACCAAGTTCCGAGTTCATGGAACCGATCATCTACACGCCCTCTTCGCCGATCTATTTTCCAGTATGTCGCAACCGCATAGACGACATAGAGTTGGTGGTGACGAACGAGAAAGGAGACGTGGTGGATTTCGCAGGTGCCACTACGACGGCCATCGTGGAGATCAACGTATAATAAATAACCATACATGTAAAATGGAGCAAATCGAAAGTTACGAATTGCAATCTTTCCCTCCCAACCGTCGCACGTTCGCCAATCTGAACGAAGCGAACAGGGAGATCGAATACGACGTGGACGTAGGCGACGGGTTCATTCATCCTCACAGAGCGGACCTCTACCTTCAATTCGACGTGGTGAAGAAGGAAAGCGGAGACGCGTTTCCCGCAGCAGCAAACTTGATACTCGTGGACAACTTCGTGCCTCACCTGTTCTCGCAGGTGGAGGTGAGGAAACACAACACCGTCATCGACAGAATAGATTATCCAGGCATCACGTCGACGGCGGTGGGAACGTTGAAATTATCCAAAACGGACGCAGCGTACTACCAGGCCGGGGGATTCGAAGCCGGGACCAAAATATCGACGAAAAGTCACACGGTGCTCTTTCCCATGCGTCTGCTGCCTGGTTTCTTCTCAGACTACAAGGAGATCATGTGGAAGGGAGGACTGAGGGTCACGTTTCGAAGAGCGGCCAACGACAACGACGCACTGATGCGATACGCTACTTTGGGTCCGGACGGCACCACGCCGATAGCCAACACTTTACCCGAAGCGGCGAAATGTGTCATCCGGAGCATGGAATTGAGAATGCCGGTGGTGGAATACGAAACGAACTACGCCCTCAAGTACAAAGCGGAGATCTTGAAAAGTCCACAGGTGCCGATTCACTTTCACGGTTACCAGTGCGTGCAGAAGATGGCGTCGGGAAGTCACATGGAATTCGACGTGACGACACAGTTCAACAACATACAGTTCGACATGCCAGATTTCGTCGTAGTGCTCTTTCAGACCGGGAGGGACAAGAATCAGGAAAAAGATTCCAGCAAGTTCGACGACTGCAAGATCAAGAACGTTTATCTGAAGAATGGACGCAACGAAGTGTTCCCGCGCGAGAATTACAACCTCGACGTGACCAAAAACGATTACCTCAAACTTTACGAAGCTTACACAGCTTACAAACGCGTGACCGACGGAAGCGTGGACATGTACTACACGCCCAGCGAATTCAAAATCCGCAGGCCGATGTTCGTCATCAACACATCTAAGAGAAAGAAGGTTGTGGTCAACGATCGAACCAACATCAAGGTCGTCTGCGAGTTCCACGATGCCTTGCCCGAGGATACCCTATGCAGTGTCATCCTGATTGCAGAGAAGTCCTTCGCCTACGACGTGAAGAACGAGAGGGTCACAGAGCAGTTTTAACAAGTTTTTAACATCTTTTCTTGCACAATAAGAAATTTTCTGCACTAGCACAATCAGTTACAATGGCACAATACGAATTTCACTAGTTCAGATCAGTTACAAATGTCAATTTCATTAGTTATCAGTTACAATATCTTTTTTGCACTATAGCACGAGACAATCAGAAAATTTGCACAAAAAAAAATTTGTTGTTGTTTTTTACACGTGAAAATTAACAATAAAATTTTTTTTTATCGTTTCAGATGCTGTCGAAACATCAAAAACACATACACACACACTAAAAAAAAGCATGCAACTTTATTTACATACATTCTCCATCTTCATCAAGAAAATATTATAATAAACATAATCATTTTTATCTATCTCACAATAAAACTCTATATCCAAAATATCACAACATCAAATAACACTAGAGTCGTTAGTACACGTTGCATGCATTACGGAGGTCCTCTGTAGGGTTTCATGGAAGTTTGGGGGAAAAAAAAAACACGTGAAACTCTACAGAGGTATGTGGTAATCTATAACCGCAGCCATTAGAAAACTTTTACATTTTTGGTTGGGCACCACGCACCCTGGCGAGGTTATAGGGGCCAGGCATCCTAAAAAACAACAATTATTATTTTGTTTGTTTGTTTGTGTTACAATACATATGCGCGCGCGTGTGTGTGCGTGTGTGTGTGTGTGTGTGTGTGTGTGTGGCACATCACCCCTCCCCCCCCCGAGAGAGGTTTACAAAGGTCGCGATATACGAAGTTGGAAAATTACGATATGGCGCATTCGTTCGTCACTGTTGCCAGCCATAAATCTCTCTCTCTTTTACGGCAGTATATATTTGTTGCCGGCTCTCCTTGTTTAGTGCGTGTATATTACGCCAGTATATAAATTGGCTAAGCCTAAAAAAAAATAGTAGTTTTAGGCTAGGTTAGACCAAGAAGAAAAAGGTTGTAGGTAGGCTGTCGGTTGTTTAATTCTCTCTCTCTCTCTTCTCTCTTTTTTGTAAAAGGCCATGGTAAAAGTACCAGTAGGTTACCAAAAATTGCTTTATGCACTGTAACTCAAGCCTCAAGCAAAGTTGCCAGCTCCTTGCTTTAGGCAAGGTTAGACCAAGAAGAAAAAGGCTGTAGGTAGGCTGTCGGTTGTTTAATTCTCTCTCTCTCTCTCTCTCTCTCTCTCCTCTCTCCTCTCTCTTTTGTAAAAGGCCATGGTAAAAGTACCAGTAGGTTACCAAAAATTGCTTTATGCACTGTAAAACAAGCCTCAAGCAAAATTGCCAACTCCTTGCCTTAGGTTAGGTTAGACCAAAAACCTTGGTGATTTTTTTTTCGAGTAAGATGTTAGCAACACTGCGAGTTTTACTTTCGGTTGCAGAACTCTCAAGCAAAGTTGCCAGCTCCTTGCTTTAGGTTAGATTAGACCAAAAACCTTGGTGATTTTTTTCGAGTAAAAAGTTGGCAACACTGCGAGCCTCACCGAGCCTCACTTCCGGTTTTCTGAACTCTCAAGCAAAATTGCCAACTCCTTTGCTTTTTAGGTTAGATTAGACCAAGAACCTTGGTGATTTTTTCGAATAATAGGTTGCCAACACAGCGAGCCTCACCGAGCCTCATTTTCGGGCGTTGAAACCGCCCACCTGCACTACTAGTTATCTTCAAAACGGTAAGACTTAGAAAAAATCTGTTTGCGCATTCGTCACATACGCCTATATGTAAGTAAAATATGAATAGAACCTATGTTCGGAAATCCAAAATGGCGACCGGAAGTGGGGTTATCTTGGAAACAGTAAGACTTAGAAAAAATCTGTTTGCGGATTCGTCACATACGCCTATATGTAAGTAAAATATGAATAGAACCTATGTTCGGAAATCCAAAATGGCGACCGGAAGTGGGGTTATCTTGGAAACAGTAAGACTTAGAAAAAATCTGTTTGCGGATTCGTCACATACGCCTATATGTAAGTAAAATATGAATAGAACCTATGTTCGGAAATCCAAAATGGCGACCGGAAGTGGGGTTATCTTGGAAACAGTAAGACTTAGAAAAAATCTGTTTGCGGATTCGTCACATACGCCTAAAGCAAGGAGCTGGCAATCTTGCTTTAGGTTAGATTAGACCAAAAACCTTGGTGATTTTTTTCGAGTAAAAAGTTGGCAACACTGCGAGCCTCACCGAGCCTCACTTCCGGTTTTCTGAACTCTCAAGCAAAATTGCCAACTCCTTTGCTTTTTAGGTTAGATTAGACCAAGAACCTTGGTGATTTTTTCGAATAATAGGTTGCCAACACAGCGAGCCTCACCGAGCCTCATTTTCGGGCGTTGAAACCGCCCACCTGCACTACTAGTTATCTTCAAAACGGTAAGACTTAGAAAAAATCTGTTTGCGCATTCGTCACATACGCCTATATGTAAGTAAAATATGAATAGAACCTATGTTCGGAAATCCAAAATGGCGACCGGAAGTGGGGTTATCTTGGAAACAGTAAGACTTAGAAAAAATCTGTTTGCGGATTCGTCACATACGCCTATATGTAAGTAAAATATGAATAGAACCTATGTTCGGAAATCCAAAATGGCGACCGGAAGTGGGGTTATCTTGGAAACAGTAAGACTTAGAAAAAATCTGTTTGCGGATTCGTCACATACGCCTATATGTAAGTAAAATATGAATAGAACCTATGTTCGGAAATCCAAAATGGCGACCGGAAGTGGGGTTATCTTGGAAACAGTAAGACTTAGAAAAAATCTGTTTGCGGATTCGTCACATACGCCTAAAGCAAGGAGCTGGCAATAGTAGTATAAAATTGTGACTCCCACTGCAACTCTGATTTCTTGACCAAACGACTACAAAAAGTTGAAAAACTCACTTTCTCTCCCCGTTCCGCGCCTCATTTATTACGCTGACGAGGTTTCACGGGCGCAAAAAGGCAGTGATGAGTGAAAGAGGAGCTCTCCTCTTCTCCTCCTCTCCTCTTCTCATCTTCTCATCTTCTCATTTTCTCATTTTCTCATCTTCTCATTTTCTCATCTTCTCATCTTCTTATTTTCTCATCTTCTCATCTTCTTATTTTCTCATTTTCTCATCTTCTCATCTTCTCATTTTTTAAGGACCAAATGTTTGTAGATCGTGATCTTCGTAAACCTCTCTTCCCATCCTCTTATTTTCTCATCCTCTCATTCTCTCATTTTCTTATTCTCTCTATTTTTAGAATATTATCGTCAACATTAGAGATGAAGTTGGAGTGCTGGAATCAAGGGGACCAAATGTTTATATATAGTGATCTTCGTAAACTTTTCTCTCGGGGAGGGGGAAGGATGTGGCATATACACACGCGCGCGCTCTCATCTTCTCATTTTCTTATTCTCTTATTCTCTTATTTTTGAAAGATGAGTGTATTTTATCGTAATTTTCCAAGTCCGGGACCAAATGTTTATATATTGCGACCTACGTAAACCTCTCCTCTCATCTTCTCATCTTCTCATTTTTGAAAAATGAGTGCACCTTATCGTAATTTTCCAAGTCCGGAGCCAAATGTTTATATATATCGTGATTTTCGTAAACCTCTCCTCTCATCTTCTTATTTTTGAAAGATGAGTGTATTTTATCGTAATTTTCCAAGTCCGGGACCAAATGTTTATATATTGCGACCTACGTAAACCTCTCTCTCGGGGAGGGAACGATGTGCCACACACATACGTGCGCGCGCATATGTATTGTAACACAAACAAACAAACAAACAAATAATAATTGTTGTTTTTGTTAGGATGCCTGGCCCCTATAACCTCGCCAGGGTGCGTGGTGCCCAACCAAAAATGTAAAAGTTTTCTAATGGCTGCGGTTATAGATTACCGCACCTCTGTAGAGTTTCACGTGTTTTTTTTTTTTCCCCCAAACTTCCATGAAACCCTACAGAGGACCTCCGTAATGCATGCAACGTGTACTAACGACTCTAGTGTTATTTAATGTTGTGATATTTTTTGGATATAGAGTTTTATTATGAGATAGATAAAAATGATTATGTTTATTATAATATTTTCTTGATGAAGATGGAGAATGTATGTGTGTGTGTGTTACAAATAAAGTTGCATGCTTTTTTTTCTAGTGTGTGTGTATGTGTTTTTGATGTTTCGACAGCATCTGAAACGATAAAAAAGAAATTTTATTGTTAATTTTCACAACAACAAATTTTTTTGTGCAAATTTTCTGATTGTCTCTCATGCTATAGTGCAAAAAGATATTGTAACTGATAACTAATGAAATTGACATTTGTAACTGATCTGAACTAGTGAAATTCGTATTGTGCCATTGTAACTGATTGTGCTAGTGCAGAAAATTTCTTATTGTGCAAGAAAAGATGTTAAAAACTTGTTAAAACTGCTCTGTGACCCTCTCGTTCTTCACGTCGTAGGCGAAGGACTTCTCTGCAATCAGGATGACACTGCATAGGGTATCCTCGGGCAAGACATCGTGGAACTCGCAGACGATCTTGATGTTGGTTCGATCGTTGACCACCACCTGCTTTCTCTTAGATGTGTTGATGACGGTCATGGGTCTCCGTGCTTTAAACTCGCTGGGCGTGTAGTACATGTCCACACTTCCCTCGGTCACGCGTTTGTAAGCCGAAAACGCTTCGTAAAGTTTGAGGTAATCGTTTTTGGTCACGTCAAGATTGTAATTCTCGCGCGGGAACACTTCATTGCGTCCATTCTTCAGATAAACGTTCTTGATCTTGCAGTCGTCGAACTTGCTGGAATCTTTTTCCTGATTCTTGTCCCTCCCGGTCTGAAAGAGCACTACGACGAAATCTGGCATGTCGAACTGTATGTTGTTGAACTGCGTCGTCACGTCGAATTCCATGTGACTTCCCGAGGCCATCTTCTGCACGCACTGGTAACCGTGAAAGTGAATCGGCACCTGTGGACTTTTCAAGATCTCCGCTTTGTACTTGAGGGCATAGTTTGTTTCGTATTCCACCACCGGCATTCTCAATTCCATGCTTTGGATGACACATTTCGCTGCTTCGGGTAAAGTGTTGGCTATCGGGGTGGTGCCATCCGGACCCAAAGTAGCGTATCGCATCAGTACGTCGTTGTCGTTGGCCGCTCTTCGAAACGTAACGCGCAGTCCTCCCTTCCACATGATCTCCTTGTAATCCGAGAAGAATCCTGGAAGCAGACGCATGGGAAAGAGCACCGTGTGACTTCTCGTCGATATTTTGGTTCCGGCTTCGAATCCTCCCGCTTGATAGTACGCTGCGTCCGTTTTGGATAATTTCAACGTTCCCACCGCCGTCGACGTGATGCCTGGATAATCTATTCTATCGATGACGGTACCGTGTTTCCTCACCTCCACCTGCGAGAACAGGTGAGGCACGAAGTTGTCTACGAGTATCAAGTTTGATGCTGCGGGAAACGCGTCTCCGCTTTCTTTCTTCACCACGTCGAATTGAAGGTAGAGGTCTGCTCTGTGAGGATGAATGAACCCATCGCCTATGTCCACGTCGTATTCGATCTCCCTGTTCGCTTCGTTCAGATTGGCGAACGTGCGACGGTTGGGAGGGAAAGATTGCAATTCGTAACTTTCGATTTGCTCCATTTTACATGTATGGTTATTTATTATACGTTGATCTCCACGATGGCCGTCGTAGTGGCACCTGCGAAATCCACCACGTCTCCTTTCTCGTTCGTCACCACCAACTCTATGTCGTCTATGCGGTTGCGACATACTGGAAAATAGATCGGCGAAGAGGGCGTGTAGATGATTGGTTCCATGAACTCGGAACTTGGTTTGAAAGTGGCTATGATTCCCGTCTGCTTGTGACTTCCCAGTAATCCGTCCGAAGATTTCGTGATCATGCCTTCCGCCACGTTACAGTGTACGTTCAAAGTCTCTATGGCCAAGAATTTAGGAATGTTGGTTGCTACGTGCTTGATGCCAGCTTCGAGTTTGGTGTCGTTCTCGAAACCTAAAAGTTCTCCTATGGTGCCCAGGTCCACGGTCTCCGTCGCGGATAGTATTTCCACTCTGTGCGTGACCGAATTTTGAGAAAGGTATGTGCCTTTGGGTAATTGAGCTTGCAGAGTGGAAAGATTGTATTGTCCTGGCGTGACGACGATGTGTTCGCTTCCGACGCTAATTTTGTTGTTGTGCTGCGTAACATTGGGTATGAGGTACATGCTGTAGAATGCACGCAGAGCCACGGATTTAGGATAGACGATGTCGTCGTGCAGCGTGAGTTTCAAAATTGAAGATTCGCTCGTGAGATGGAACACACCCATCCTAGTGATGCTGTTTGAGGTTCCACAATGCTTTCTGGAAATCCTTGATCGTAGGGTTATTTATTTTAGAGAGAAACGCGAGCACGGAGAGGCAGAGATGACCGCAGTTCACGTCTCCGAAATTTTGAATGCGTTCGTCGTTGTAGTATATGGAGGTTTTGCTTGTTTTCAGATAATGAACTAAATTTGTAGGTGGAACACCTCCGAAAGAATCGAAAACGAATGCTTTATCATTATCGTTTTTGTGGTAACATATCCAATGCGTGCCTGGATTTTCTTGGCCGTCCAAGTTGACTACTCCGCATTCTCTTCTTTTGACGCTTGAAGGTAACGAGTCGGACATGAAAACTCCTCTGAAGTGTTTGATTTGTAACGGTTCGATCAGAGATTCAATGTCTCGGTTGGTGAGTGCTTCTGTTTCTTTTTTTTATATTTCTTCAAAGCATCGAGGTTGCTTTTTTGTTTTTTGGTTACACCTTTCCCCTTCTTCTCCATGGCCAGGTTGTGACGTTTCTGTTCTTCCAATTCCGCCTTGTTCTTCTTCGAGTCGATGACGGTTTTCGCAATGGCGGCACTTCCGCCGGCCAAACTTCCAACGGCCCCCAATGCTGCCAGGATGGCCGGGATGCTGAATATGAAACCTCCGATCTTTTGCTGTTTCCGCGAACGCTGCAATCTTTTCAATTGAGGTGTGCTGAGCAGCAATTTCATTCCATGTCCTTTCGACAAGCAAGAACGTTTCTTCTCGCGTTGTTTCTTGGTGAGTAACCCATCGAGGGTACCTAGATTTTTTAGATTCGAATATGGTATCTGGTACACGACACCCTTGGGCTTCATGTTGATGCTCTATGTGTTATTTTCACGGTATGTTATTTATATATATATTCTGAGATTTTTTCTTGTGTAGTTTTTTTACGGTATGTTATTTATATATTTTCAAGGCCTCGCAGTCGTTACACAAATTCTATTACGTGCTTTGTTTTCTTGCCAAGAAGTTCCTTTGTCCCCTTGTACACGATTCGAGTTTTGTTCTCGATTAAAATAGATAGCTTCTCATCCGATAACATGTTAGCGTATCGATCTGGTAAAAATAGACTGTATTGTGCGTTGAGCAACAGGCGTACCTTGGGGCCATACTGGGTAGAAACGATTGAACCGGAAGTTATCGTGTAAGATTTGTCGACTTCCAATTCCCGAATTTTTACATACTCGACTGACAAATTTAGCATTTGTTTTAATGCTTGGAGCTCACTTATTTTTTCAGTTGTCATATCAAAAAAATTTCAGAGTGTTAGAGAGAAATTTAATTGTTTTTCACGATGTGTGTTATTTATATATACCGAAGATTATTTTTTTCACGATGTGTGTTATTTATATATCAAGTTTTTTGACACGTATATATATATATTATTATTTTTTAACAGAGGAAGAAAGTCCGTGCTTCGGAAAACGCGAGGATGTGCGTAGTGATATCTTCCGTCTCCTGCATAGACTTGTACCAATCATCAGTATACCATCTTCTTCCCTGCCTTGCCTCGTGCAATTCGTCCGACCTATCGTTCAATTTCTCCCCTGCAGCCGAAAGCAGAATGTTGAGATCACCGCACCTCAGGCCGCTGATCTCCCGAAGATGGTCCTTGAGAACCATTTCACAAGGGATGCGAAATTCCGGCGTTGTTCTTGCTATGATTAGAAGTTTATTAACATCTCCGTTTACTATCTTTTTGAATATTTTAGATAGTAGCTCGGGTGGCAAATCAGTTATACGAGACATGTTGTTATTATTATTATTTTTTTACGGTATGTTATTTATATACCCCACCCCAATTTTTGTTTCGTGTTCATGGCGATGGTGGTGCCCAGTGCGGCGACCCGTTCACCCAGCGATGCGTCTCTGCTCACGAACCTTTCGAAAGCTGCATGCTCTAACTTTCTGTCTGCTTCGTGACGTGCATCCAGATCCGTCTGCGTGGTGTTGTAAGCAATGTCGTGATCTTTGCATGCGGCGTCCAATGGATTCACACCCTTGTCTCCTCTCTCCAATCTTTTCTCGAGTTTGGTACCCGGTCCGCAGTACTGGTAGCCAGGTAGATGCATCTCGAAAGGTAACTTGTTGATGATGTCGTTTACGAGTCCCTTTCCTTCGGCCACGTTCCAGAATTTCGGAGGCAGCGTGTTGATGATTTTGATCAGGTAACCTATGCCCTTGTCGTCGTTTACGATGAAGTTGGAAAGTTTCGTGCTGATCATGTCCACAATGCCAACCTTCTCGTTGTAGAAATTACGGTTGCCTGCATTCTCTTCGCCGGCTATCACCAACAATCGGTCCACGAGTTTCCTCACGTCATCCACCCAAACGAATTCTTTGGGTAACGTGTTGTAGCGTTTGACGCCGCTGCCTGTTTTGACCTGGTTCCAAATCGGTTTGATGAGATTCCTGTACTTCTCGCCGCTGCTCGATTTCACCCTATTCTGCGAGGCGTCGTTGTTCTGGTACAAGGCATCCGTCATGATCAGAATTTCCTTGTAACTTTGGTAATCTTCGTCGGTGTAATCTTTCGGCTGCTTTTTGGCGACGAGTTCCCACAGTCCCACCGTACCCGGATACCTGTTCCAACTATCCTTGTCGCCTAAATTGACTTTAATGTCGTTGCCTTCGAAGGTCACCTTCGATTTCCCAATCTTCCACACCACACCGCCGCCTTCGTTGGTTTCCATGCTGGGATACAATCCGAACACTTCATCCTTGTCGAATTTCCCCGTGCTCAGGTAGTCTCGTGCCAAAGGTCCCAACTCGATTTTATCCGAAGACGACGACGTGCTGCCTATGGCTCGACGTCGTACCGGTGCATCCTTCAGTTCGAACGGCGTCGAAGGAATGCTCGAAATAGGCGTGGGTACAGCATAACTTTTAGCTGCGAGCGGCACGAGTTCATTAATCAAATTTTTATTTTGTTCCGTGACACTTTTAATTTCTTTACCTAGACCGCTGATGGCATCGATCACAGGTTGATGCTGACGTTTCTTCTCTTCGTAGAATCCGCGATTCTCGGATTTCCAACCTTTGAAGCGTTTCGCGAGGTAATCGCGAAGCTTGAGATTTTCGTCTTCAATTTTTCGTTTCCTCATGACGTTATTTATATACGTCGTTTCTCACAACGTTGCAACGTTTAGAAAGTCGTTGATTTTGTTTCTGTATTTTCCGTCGTTGGGTTTCCTCGTCATGTCGATCGTCACGAATCCGAAATCGTCAGCGTTCCAGCAAGAAGAGCAGCCTTCCGAAAATTGATTGTAGTTCATGTCTCCGCCTACGTAGTCATCGTATGCGTGCTTGAGGTTGGTGTGATCTTGACGAAACAAACATATGAAATTAGCATTGTCGCGTACTAACTGTTTTGGAATTTTGGAAAACGTTTGAGCTAGGTAAAAGCAATCCATTCCTTTGTGACGACCTTGCGTGAAAAAGTTGCGAATTTCATTTTGATTTTCCTGGATGGCGTCGTCGAACACAACAACTGAATTTTCACGACAATCGTCGAGCGGTTTTATTTCCGAGGCGAACGTTGCAATGTCCAGACCATCGTACAGTTTCATCAGTTGCTGGTATTTGGATTGCTCCAAACTTTTCGAGAACACGTACAGGTGCCTGTTCTTCCAATCTAACCAATTCGGTGCGAGGAGAAAATTGTCCACGAGCAGTGTTGTTTTCCCACACCCCGAAGGACCTACGATCAGACAGCGGATGCTGTCGGGAAGCAATTCGCCGTTCTTTTTCTTCGTTTGACTTTCCGAATTAGGTAAACGTTTCACAACATTCCACGTACTCATAGAATCACTTCGTTTGAATCGATCCAACTTGTTTCCGGAAGTCCCAGCCATTTCACCAAAAGTTTGTTGCCTCTCTTGCGCAAAACTTTTTCAATAAGGTACGTGTCAGGGTATTTAGTTTTAGAGAGTTCCTCTTCATAGAAGCGCCCCAATAAAATTTCACCGCCACTGTCCTTTATTATATACGTGTGACGGTTCCCGGGTAGAACTCGAACCACGGTAAAAAGTTCGGTGCTCCAGTTTCGTGTGAAACCCCTGTCGAACGTTCGCTTCAATTTACTGACCCTCACCTGTTCTCCAATTTTGTATTTAGCCTTTTTTGTCGTGGGCATGTATTTTGGACAGTAAACGCTAGAAATTAAACGTTGCTCGTCAGACTTGGTAACGTCAGCTGGCTTCATGCCTATCGTTGCGTGCCGTGTGTGATTATAGTCGTTAACAAGTTCCGGAAGAATAGTGACCCACTTGTAGCTTCCCTGAAGCGTGAAGCGTGACCACATGCGCGATTTCAGAGTGCGATTGAATCTTTCCACGATGCTGGCCTTGACGTCACTGAAGGTCGAGTAATGTTGAACGTTGTGTTTCCGAATAAACTTTTGGAATACGGCATTGTAAAATTCCTTCCCTTTGTCCGTGTGCAGAAACCGAGGTCGTCTGCCGCCGCTTTCGCGAAAAATTGTCTTGAATGCTTCCGTGACGCACGTCCCCGTTTTCGCCTTCAAAGGTAGAGCCCATGCGAATTTCGAAAATGTGTCTATGACGGTGAGGAGGTACTTGTTGCCCTTGTTCAATTTATGTACGTTTTTTAACTTGCCTCTACTCATCTCCACGAGGTCACTTTCCCAGAGGTCGTCGATTCCCTTGGTTACCACAACCAAACGTTTGTAGTTGCGGCGTGCAGGTTTATGCAATTCTTGGACGATAGCTTGCCTAGACATTTTTATTATTTTTAGAGATTACGTTTGAAGAGAAGCACCAGCGTGATGGGATTCAAAGAGGGTGGCACTTCGCTCGTGTTTTGAATGATCAGCTTATCACCGGCACTCACGTCGAAAACGGTGAGATCTTCGTCTTCGTGTATTTCATATATGTTGCGTGTTTCGTTCCAACGTGCCAGAGGAATGTTTCCTGCTTTCTGGACACCACGATTCGATATCAAAGTCATGGTGGGAACGCTAGCTTTTCTGCCGTGAGACCAGTACGAAAATTCGTTTATCTGAATCGTACCATCGAGGAGAAACTTGTAGTACGGATGATAAGGATGTAGCATGTACAGTTTGTTACCTTCGACGAACGTGGAGATTCTCTGTTGATTGGGTACGCTGTTGATTTCGATGGCTTGCAGAGAATGCAGTTTAGCGAATTTAGTATCGACGCTAACGAGGTTGCTGTGAAGCTGACCCAGCGTGTTTTGTACGGGCAACAAATGTTCGACTATGGTATCCGTTACGGTAGAAAATGACGGTTTGATTTTCACTTCCACGTTCAACTGCTTGTAGCTTTCGTTGAGTTCTTGCAACTTGGCACCGAAAGAGGTCAGCGTTGATTCCTGCGTTGATTCCAGCACTCCAACTTGATCTCTGATGTTGACCACAATGTTCTGAAGGTTCTCGACTTGATTCAATTTCGAGCTCTTCTCGGTAAGATCGTTCACGATGATTCGCATCTCTGTAAACTGCGTGTGAAGGTCGGCGACGCTCTGCGAAGTGGGCAGCGTCGACACCAGCGAACTAATTTCGTCTCGAATCTGTTCCACGTTCGCCGTTTCCGTTTCCAGTCGTTTCAGCATACGTGATATGTTCCTTTTCAAAGCGTGTAATTCTTTGGAGGTGGGGAGATTGGCCACTTTACTCTCGAGATCGCTCAACGAACTTTTGATGTCACTCGATTCGGATAGTGCCGTCACGGCCGTTTTCAATTTTTCCAAATCTTCACTTGAAGGCACGCTCGTCCGTAACGATTCCAAGTCACCCTGTATCTTGTCCAGTACGTGATGAAAATGAGTAAGATTGGATTCGACGTTCAAATTTTCCAAATATTGGATCTTCTGCTGGACCGTGCTTAACGTGTCCTGAATACTCGTCAACACACTTGCTTCAGCGTGAATATTTTTAATTTCTTCGTTGATCAACTCCAGAGACGCCTGAAGCGTAGCGATGGTGGTTTGAATGTGTTCGAAATCTTGATAAGCCTCCAGTTGAATTTTTATGTTCGCGACGCTTTTACCGATGACCTGCAGTTCGTCCGACGATGGTAGGTTCGTCATTGTATCTTCCAAAGTCTGCAACTTGGATTTAATTTCTTCCAACGTGCCGGTGAATTCTTCTTGTAATTTGGAAACAACGACATGCAAGCGTTCTATATCAATATCATTCACGACGCTTTGAAGTTCAGAGAAATTCTTTTCTATTGCGGAAGTTCGCTCTTCGATTTCGAGTTTCAATTTTTCCAAATCTTCATTTTTCGATTGAAATTGTTGTAATTTGGCCAAATCATTTTGAAGCGAATCCACGTTCAACTGTATATTTTGAACGCTGTCGTAAGAAGGTACGTCGACATAATTTTTTATCAGCGTTTTCAGTTCGGAATCGATTTTCAGAATAGGGTCGAGACATTGCGTTTGGAGCGTAGCGATCTCAGACTCTAAACTTTTGTTTAAGGTCTCCTGCAAAGCGATCAAATCGGTCCTCAACTTCTTAACTCGAATGTCCAACATGAGAATCTCTTCTGCATGGTCCACACGCTTGGTGTTGCCGAAAATGTCGTTAGGCATTTTTGGTTAACGGTTATTTATAATAGGATAGACGATTCGTAATTCTACGAAGAGAGGAATAAGTTTGTCGTAGTCTCCGAGGAGTTCCACGTAAAGATAATCTCCTGCAGACACATCGTACGTAATGTTAGAAAGTATCTTGTCGTGCTTCATTCGAAAAATGTTCTTGCCGGTAGAAATTTTGATTTCGCCTGTGTTCTCCGGATTCATGGTGATTTGAAGTTTCCCGTCGATCGGAATTTCATAGAAATGTAAATTGTTATTAAAAACATAAAACATCTTGCCCACATCGTTATTTATTTCCGTCCATATACTATTAAGATGTACAATTAGTAGACCATTGAGTTTAGATAACACGGAAGGTAAGAGGTTATTGGAATTTGGTGATGGAGTCTCCATCTTGCTTTGTTTGCGAAAACCAAAGAGATTCATTGTCCCTGTTAGTTATTTAACACGTGTCTTTGCCATTCTTCTTCAAAACCAGACGGAGGAAGAGAATGAATGAGGGAGCCCTCGGGCGATGAAAAGTTGCAACCTGTTATTATGTTGTTAAGCCCGCTTCAAACCGAGGCTCATTAAATTCAACTCTTATTTTTCATCGCCCGAGGGCTCCCACTTTCATTCTTTTCCTCCGTATGCTATTCTTCTTCAAAAACACAGCGGACTTCATGGCTATGGGGTTATGGTTAACACACGTCACATTTATCGCTTTTATTGTAGTGCCCCCACTCTCGCGTGTGGATTTTACAATCGAGAACACGTAACTTGTTGTCCGCTGCATCCAATGCTACTTTGGTTACGCGCGTCGTGTACAAATCATGCAATTTACTTGCAATGCGATGATCGGTGCTGAGTTGCCTTTTACCATGAAAAAGGCATTCCTTGTAGTCTTGCATGCTAAATTTGCTGGTACTTATTTTTCCCACCCCCTTCGCTTTCTTGATCTCTTTTTCTTCTGTAATCTTTACACAGTACATTTTGGCACGAAGCCCCGCAAATTCGCTGATGTAATTACCAGCCGCTTCATCTTTGAACTTTCCTATGGTCATTTTCTTTTCTGTCGAATGTAAGTGATGGCCTGATGGTAAGTTGCTAAAATCAAACAGATGCTTCATCTTAGTCAAATCATGTTCGAGGCTTGGTGTTTGGATTAGAAAAATGAAGCTATCCGTGTCAATGTAACATATTTGGATGTTATCTCCATAAAAAGGTTGAAACTGATCGTAGTACGATTGGTACATGTGCAATTTTGATAGTTCAAGGACAGTGGCACCTATAGCAATCGGCTTGTTGAGCATCACTTGCTTCTTGTTCCTCTCAACGAATACTAGATTCTCGTCGAAAATGGTGAAGTTTTTGAAGTAGGGTGACGCGACGATCTTCTCAAATTTCTTTTCGTCCGTGACCAACATTGCATCGATGTAATTACGCACGTTCTCCATCGTCTTGCCGTAGATGGCGTTATTGAACAGTTTGTACAGATCCTTGTCTGCAGGCGATGTCGATTGCGCTCTGCGTCGCGTGTTCTCGACTATGTACGGTTCGAGCCACTTGCTCTGTCGGAACTTCAATCCTCTATGAATTTTCTTCAACTGCAAGCCGTGACTTATGTAAAATTGGAGGAGTCGGTAGTGCAGAACGTAATTCCCCTTGTTCTCCATGCTTAGTATTAGTTTTGGCTCCGATCCTCCAGGTGGCTTCTCCTTGGTGGGGGCCAGGGCCAATCCGTGATGTTTCTCGTGAAGCGTTTCGGGATAATCGAGATCCACTTCCAAGAAACAACCCCATTCATTATCTTCGCTCCAGTTGAGAAAATCTTCGCAGGAGAGTTCCTCTTCGGTCATCCACGCGTAGTCGCTGATGGGAAGACACTGGGACATGGAGTGGCCATACAGGTTGTTGACATCCCAGTAGACGATGTAGGTGTTGGGCTTTGATGCATCGTAACCAGGCGTATGAGGATTGTTTGCCTGGGCATGGCGTCGAGGACATTGGACGATGCCACCGCGTATCGCACTCTCCATGAAGGCATACTGTTCCTTCTCTATGATGAGTCCTAGTTCCACGTTGGTGTATTTCATCATCGAAGCCCAAGTCAACCCCGGCGTCGTGAAGAAATACGCAGGATCCAACTTGTATATCGCGATGCATCTCTTACGAAACGATTCGAAAATATCCATCAGAAGTGTCACGTCCAATTTCAGATAAAGATCGTGATAATCGCGAAAAGTTTGGCAATTGAATGCCGTCCACACACTACGAGCGTGTTCGTAGTCCTCTTCGGAACAGACGTCCTCCGTGAGAGAAGAATAAAATACCTCCCGGGGTGGAAGTTCCGTCTCGTCAAATTTGTCGAAATTGTTGACGTACTCGTAGGGGTAGACGCCCTTGCGACGCAACAGATTCAAATTCTCATCTCTCCCCGAAAAACATTTTTGTTTGGTGGCCACAAGATCTTCGTCGCCAAGTTGAGATGCAAGGCTTGCGAGGCTGGAGGACAGGAAATTGTAAGAGTCCAGGATTCGCACTTCCACGCTTCTTCCTTCTTGGAGAGGGATCCACACTCTCACTGTAATATACTTCTCGCTCGTTCTCGGAATGATGTTGATTCGAGAAGTTATGTTGTGGAGCTCTTTGATGAAGAGATGTGTGTCGTACTTCTCCGTGTAGTGCAGAAACACGGCAACAAAATGCGACTCCTTAATTTTAAGATTGCACGAATTACAGATGGTGCTTAGAAATAATCCATTCTGGTGGTTATGGTGGACGACCTTGTAATTTTCGGGGGTAAAAGCCTGGTTACACTCCTCGCATCTTGTCGCTGCATCATGTCTCTGTTGTTGTTCTGTTGTGAGAGCAGGTGGAGAAACGTAAGAGCCTTTCAGGCTGGGTGCAAGTTCTCTCGCGCATTCCGCTATCTTCTCAACAAAATGTTTTGCCGCATCGGGTCCGCAATACAAGATGACATCATTCAATTTTTCTCCGTAGATGGAGAAACTGCAAGGCTCGTGGTGAAAAATTTGGGTCGTGCTTGAGGTAGAGGGATCAGGGTCGCAAGACGTCATGGGAACTTGGAAGCTTTCAAAGTCGGCATAAAGGACGAGGGGATGGTGGAGAAGAGCCTGGTGTTTTTGAAATTTCATCTTGGTTCCGGGTTCCGGCATGACATCTTCGGGTTCTGCATTCACGGAGCCAAAACACTTGTGCTGTTCTCTCATCTTCTTACCCCCGCGAAAAATTCTCAAACATCGATCGCAAATTTCGATCTTATCGCGATTCTTGCTGATCTGTCTTCCTACTAATCCTGAGAAATTCCGTATCAAACTGTAACGGCCATCTACAAGCAAGAGTCGAATTACATTATTCTGGCTTCTAGCAGGTCTTAACACACGAATATTGTCGCAATCGTCAACCCCAAAAACAGAAATATTGATATCTTTTCCTTTTTCCTCTCTATAGTTTTTTAAAAATTGATTGATCTTATTCAGGGGCACAGGATAGGAAATTCCTCTCATCATATTCTCGTATCTCCCCTCGTATCCTCTGTAATTGGACAGACGTTCGGGGTTAACATTATTAGCTGGGTGTAATGCGGCGATGACAGACCATAGGAAACTCTTCTGATCATTACTTTGTATGTTCAACACTGCATTTTGCTTTTTTTGTTTTTTTGTTTTTTTTGAGCGCTGCGTAATGGTTTGAAATTGCAGACTCGAAGTTCTAACGCGTGATTCTCACCGCAAAGAGTCCACCCACTTCCTCTACCTTCAAACTCTTCTTGTTTTTGTGTCAGGTGCTCAAATAGCCGTGTCACTATCTCGTCAAGATTCTCGTTATTGTCATCGTGTAAGGCTTCACACCCTACGTAAAAGCTAAAAGTGCTTGACTCGGACGAGACAACTTTCTCATACAGCAGGGTCAAGACGAGATGAATTTTAATTGCAACATTGACGAGGCAATCACGTAATTTATCGACTACCAGAGATTTCACATTGTCGAGGAAGATGCTCGAGTCACACTTTTCATCGCTTCCAGATTTATACGTCATGATGCGTGCATTTTTATTCAAAGCACCGTCTTCATGCACATCAATGCGAGATTTTTTTGCCGGCGGGGCTACAACATCATGATCCGGTCGACGACATTTTTTCAAATGCCTAGCAATATTACGTTTAGAAATTAATATTCCGCAGTTGCGACATGCCACTTTCCCGCAAAGACCGGAGGGACCTGGTTGCGGTTCCATTTTTTCTCTCTGTTATTTATATATATATATAGAGAAATTTTTTGGGGGGGTTGTAGTGGTGGTGATGGTAGTGGAAAGCGCACTGAAACAGAAGGAAAAAAGTTGAAAAATGCTAGATATTTTTTCCTTCCACATATATATTAGACGCGAACAGTATGTATGTATGTATGTGTGTGTGCACTGTTGTAGGAGGTTAAAAATATACGACATGTAAGTGTGTGTCAATTTTTATGACTCCTCTGAATATGTGTGTGTCAGACGCAAAACAAAAATATTAATATATCATGAAAATAAAAACTTACCTTTCAAGAGAGGTGGAGAGAGACTTCAAAATAAAAACTTGTAGCTCACTAAAACTTCCACGATGATATATATGTATACTGCCAGATAAACAATTAAGAATACTGAACTGCCACGATTGACGTTCACCCTTCAAGAGAGATAGAGAAACTTCAAAATAAAACTTGTAGCTCACTAAAACTTCCACGATGATATATATGTATACTACCAGATAAACAATTAAGAATACTGAACTGCCACGATTGACGTTCACTATGATAATGACGTACAAAAAAACTGGTAGGTTATATAGGAACTCCTCTCCTTTTTTCTCCTTCTCTCCTTCCTACTCCACGCGACTCTCTTTGGTGAAAACACAATGAGCGCTATAGTCAATGTCCTAGCAAATAAAAACCCTTGTTAACTGATTTACTCATGTTATATTTTTTTCAACAAAAGATTTTGTGATGCGCACAATATCCTGTGGGGGACAAATAACAATAAACGGGACGTTGATAGTTCCACCCATGTATGTATTGTCGATCATTTCCCCTCGGCCTGTATTCCACGCCCCGTCAGGGTGTGGTGTGTGAAACAAACAATTCCCAGTATAAAACTCAAAAAGCGGAAGATGCTGCTGTGTTTGCTTCCGCCACATCCCCCTCTGATTCTATTGTTATCAGGGATGTGATGGATTCTTCATTCAGAACCGTGGGAAAGCTGAAAAAAAATAGAATCTCTTCGGGCGAAAAAGGATGCAAGGTGAATAGGTTCGAGGAGGGGTTGCTGTGGATAGTTTGGTCCGTGATGAAAATGTTACATTGGGCGACGAAACACAATTGCTCCACAGGAACAGGAAAAATTCTACCGAGCTTCGCTATCCACGCAAACATTAGAAATTGCCTGAATACCTTAGGGCTTGGCATAGGATTATCGATTTTCGTTTTTAGAAAATAATTTATGTAAGATTCTAGCATCGAGAATAAACAATATTGATTAAATTTTTGTCAACATTCACAGTACAAATCTAAACTCGTGATGATTTCGTCGCCACCATGCACCCCCGGCGAGGTTATATAGGGGCCAGGGATCCTAAAAAAACAACAATTATTATTTTGTTTGCTTGCGCCACAATACGGAAAATAATAAGAGGCATACGTACGCGCGCACGTATGTGTGTGGCACATCGTTCCCTCCCCGAGAGAGAGGTTTACGTAGGTCGCAATATATAAACATTTGGTCCCGGACTTGGAAAATTACGATAAAATACACTCATCTTTCAAAAATAAGAAGATGAGAGGAGAGGTTTACGAAAATCACGATATATATAAACATTTGGCTCCGGACTTGGAAAATTACGATAAGGTGCACTCATTTTTCAAAAATGAGAAGATGAGAAGATGAGAGGAGAGGTTTACGTAGGTCGCAATATATAAACATTTGGTCCCGGACTTGGAAAATTACGATAAAATACACTCATCTTTCAAAAATAAGAGAATAAGAGAATAAGAAAATGAGAAGATGAGAGCGCGCGCGTGTGTATATCCCACATCCTTCCCCCTCCCCGAGAGAAAAGTTTACGAAGATCACTATATATAAACATTTGGTCCCCTTGATTCCAGCACTCCAACTTCATCTCTAATGTTGACGATAATATTCTAAAAATAGAGAGAATAAGAAAATGAGAGAATGAGAGGATGAGAAAATAAGAGGATGGGAAGAGAGGTTTACGAAGATCACGATCTACAAACATTTGGTCCTTAAAAAATGAGAAGATGAGAAGATGAGAAAATGAGAAAATAAGAAGATGAGAAGATGAGAAAATAAGAAGATGAGAAGATGAGAAAATGAGAAGATGAGAAAATGAGAAAATGAGAAGATGAGAAGATGAGAAGAGGAGAGGAGGAGAAGAGGAGAGCTCCTCTTTCACTCATCACTGCCTTTTTGCGCCCGTGAAACCTCGTCAGCGTAATAAATGAGGCGCGGAACGGGGAGAGAAAGTGAGTTTTTCAACTTTTTGTAGTCGTTTGGTCAAGAAATCAGAGTTGCAGTGGGAGTCACAATTTTATACTACAGGCAATCTTGCTTTAGGTTAGATTAGACCAAAAACCTTGGTGATTTTTTTCGAGTAAAAAGTTGGCAACACTGCGAGCCTCACCGAGCCTCACTTCCGGTTTTCTGAACTCTCAAGCAAAATTGCCAACTCCTTTGCTTTTTAGGTTAGATTAGACCAAGAACCTTGGTGATTTTTTCGAATAATAGGTTGCCAACACAGCGAGCCTCACCGAGCCTCACTTTCTGACGTTGAACTCCCCCACCTGCACTACTGACATGTCACAAAAAGCAAACCATGGAAAATATAGGAATAAAATAAACGTTTATCTAGACGTCTCAAAGGCTAACAAGAGGACAATTTCAGATTTGCAACAAGTAGAAAATCCAAAAAAAAAAAAATCAAAAGGTCGTGAGAATCTAAAAAAAAAAAAAAATTTGAAAAACGTTCTTTTTTTTCAAACGTCTGACAAGCATATATAAATAACCATTACAACAAAAAATGAGTGTTAGAAAAGTGGATAGTCTCAAGCGGTGACGGCAAGAAAACTACGAGAACCGAACGTATAGGCTGAGAATTCAACGTTTCAGAAACGTTTCAACGTATATAGAAAAATGTCAAAACGTTAATTTCAAGAAGACGAAAGGAAAATATAGGAATAAAATAAACGTTTATCTAGACGTCTCAAAGGCTAACAAGAGGACAATTTCAGATTTGCAACAAGACGAAAAAAAATCAAAGGTCGTGAGAATCTAAAAAAAAAAAAATTTGAAAAAACTTTCTTTTTTTTTCAAACGTTTGACAAGCATATATAAAATAACCATTACAACAAAAAAGTGAGTGTTAGAAAAAGTGGATAGTCTCAAGCGGGTGACAGCAGAAAACTAGGAGAACCGAACGTATAGGCTGAGAATTCGACGTTTCAAAAACGTTTCAACGTATATAGAAAAATGTCAAAACGTCAATTTCAAGAAGAGGACAATCTCAACTTGCGAAAATACCTCGTGAAGCGATTCAAAGGTTGGAAATCCGAGAATCGCGGATCCTACGAAGAGAAGAAATGCCAGGATCAACCTGTGATCGACGCCATCAGCGGTCTAGGTAAAGAAATTAAAAGTGTCACGGAACAAAATAAAAATTTGATCAACGAACTCGTACCACTTGCAGCTAAAAGTTACGCCGTACCCACGCCCATTTCGAGCATTCCTTCGACGCCGTTCGAACTGAAGGACGTACCGGCACGACGTCGAGCCATAGGTAGCACGTCGTCTTCTTCGGATAAGATCGAGTTGGGACCTTTGGCACGAGACTACCTGAGCACGGGGAAATTCGACAAGGATGAAGTGTTCGGATTGTATCCCACCATGGAGAGCAACGAAGGCGGTGGTGTCGTGTGGAAGATTGGAAAATCGAAGGTGACCTTCGAAGGCAACGACATTAAAGTCAATTTAGGCGAGAAGGATAGTTGGACCAGGTATCCGGGTACGGTGGGACTGTGGGAACTCGTCGCCAAAAAGCAGCCGAAAGATTACACCGACGAAGATTACCAGAGTTACAAGGAAATTTTGATCATGACGGATGCCTTGTACCAGAACAACGACGCCTCGCAGAATAGGGTGAAATCGAGCAGCGGCGAGAAGTACAGGAATCTCATCAAACCGATTTGGAACCAGGTCAAAACAGGCAGCGGCGTCAAACGCTACAACACGTTACCCAAAGAATTCGTTTGGGTGGACGACGTGAGGAAACTCGTGGACCGATTGTTGGCGATAGCCGGCGAAGAGAATGCAGGCAATCGTAATTTCTACAACGAGAAGGTTGGCATCGTGGACATGATCAGCACGAAACTTTCCAACTTCATCGTGAACGACGACAAGGGCATAGGTTACCTCATCAAAATCATCAACACGCTGCCTCCGAGATTCTGGAACGTGGCCGAAGGAAAGGGACTCGTAAACGACATCATCAACAAGTTACCTTTCGAGATGCATTTACCTGGCTACCAGTACTGCGGACCGGGTACCAAACTCGAGAAAAGATTGGAGAGAGGAGACAAGGGTGTGAATCCGTTGGACGCCGCATGCAAAGATCACGACATCGCCTACAACACCACGCAGACGAATTTGGATGCACGTCACGAAGCAGACAGAAAGTTAGAGCACGCAGCTTTCGAAAGATTCGTCAGCAGAGACGCTTCTTTGGGTGAAAGAGTCGCAGCACTGGGCACCACCATCGCCATGAACACGAAACAAAAATTTGGATGGGGTGTATAAATAAATAACATACAGTAAAAACACAACATGTCTCGTATAACCGATTTGCCCCCTGAACTGCTATCTAAAATATTCAAAAAGGTAGTAAACGGAGATATAGGAAAACTTTTGATAATAGCAAGAACGACGCCAGCATTTCGAATTCCGTGTGAAATGGCCGTCAAGGACCGTCTTCGGGAGATCAGCGGCCTGAGGTGCGGTGATCTCAACACACTTCTTTCGGCTGCAGGGGAAAAATTAAACGATAGGTTAGATGAATTGCACGAGGCAAGGCAGGGAAGAAGACGGTATACAGTAGATTGGCGCAAGTCCAAACAGGAGACGGAAGATATCATTACGCACATCATCGCGTTTTCCGAAGCACGGACTTTCTTCCTCTGTTAAAAGAAAATAATAATATATACGTGTCAAAAAAAAAAACTTGATATATAAATAACACACATCGTGAAAGAAAAAGTATATATAAATAACACACATCGTGAAAAAACAATTAAATTTCTCTCTAACACTCTCGGAAAATTTTTCTCCTTCGATATGAGTGAAAAAAAAATTACTGATCTCCAAGCATTAAAACAAATGCTAAATTTGTCAGTCGAGTATGTAAAAATTCAGGAATTGGAAGTCGACAAACCCTACACGATAACTTTCGGTTCAATCGTTTCTACCCAGTATGGTCCCAAGGTGCGTCTGTTGCTCGACGGACAATACAGTCTATTTTTACCAGATCGATACGCTAACATGTTATCCGACGAGAAGCTATCTATTTTAATCGAGAACAAAACTCGAATCGTGTACAAGGGGACAAAGGAACTTCTCGGCAAGAAAACGAAGCACGTAATAGAATTTGTGTAACGGCTGCGAGGCCTTGAAAAAAAAAATTACACGAAACAAAAAAATCTCGGAACATTTATATATATATAAATAACATACCTTGAAAAAAAAATACGCAAACAAAAAAAAATAATCTCAGAACATTTATATATATAAATAACATACCGTGAAAAAAAAATACACGAGAAAAAATCTCAGAACATTTATATATATATATATAACATACCGTGAAAAAAAAAATATATATAAAGCATCAACATGAAGCCCAAGGGTGTCGTGTACCAGATACCATACTCCAATCTGAAAAATCTAGGTGCCCTCGATGGGTTACTCACCAAGAAACAACGCGAGAAGAAACGTTCTTGCTTGACGAAAGGACACGGAATGAAAAAACACAAAGAATTTTATTTCCTAAACAGTATACAAGATATGGTTACATAGAAAGATTATTATTTTTTATGTATACGGATAAAAGTAGTCAAGCTACTTTCGGAGGTATGTGCTTATGCCCTGGTACCTGAAAATTAACCCAGGGCGTCAGTTCCGTGAATTTTTTACGGATTCCCCCGCTTTTCTTTGATTCATCCTTGATTTCCATTATTTTTTTAATTACAATAATTCACTGTGACATTGGCAAGAATGTCCCAGTGTGAAGAACCAAATTTGTTCGGTTTTCCTGAACAAATTTGGTTTCACATCATTCTACAAGGTAAGAAGATTAAGATAAAGGTTAGAAATAGTAGGAAGTAAATAAGTGTTAGTGTTTAACATTAATATTATTTATGATCACAGATACGAAATTACATAAGTGTGTAATTGGGTGGGTAATGTTTTCTTAGGATAAGTTTTATTGTGTGTCGTGTGCATTAGTGTTGATGGATGAGATGAGGAATGGACATTAACACGATTCTATGAATGTTAAGCAGGGTCTATGTTCTAGTATGTTATGTTTGAGATAGTGAGAGTATTATTGGCTTTGAGATGTACGTATTAATAGTAGGAAGAGATATGAAAGAACGAGTGGTACCTGATGCAAGGAGACTTGCGGGAGACCAGCAAGAGTTGGTCGGACTGGGATGAACATCGGTACGACGGTTGGTACCCGGGACATCATCAGGAAGGGAAGAAGTAGGGAGGGATTTCCTGGGAAGTATCGGGTACATTAGTACGTTCGGTAGTGGAAATATAGAGAATTGTCAAGAATCAGTGAGAGAAGTTTGCAGTGTGTTTAGTAACGAGAATAAAGAAGGGGGTGTAAGATTACAATTTAAGAAAGAAACGAAAAAGAAGAATCTTGGTTAAATTCGGTTGGTTCCTAGGTCGAGTCCTTGCAGTGTTATCCTTTGCCTTTCTCCGGGGAGACGTAACCTTTTTTCGTTTTGGCGTATCACTGTCTTCTGTATTAGTGTCTCCTTCTTGATGTTCCTGTGGGAGGTTCTGCTTCATTATCCTCTTGGTGATCTTAGTCCTAAGGAGGGATGTCCTGTTGTTGAGTTTGTCGAAGGTGGATTCTTTGTGATCTTCTGGGGGGTATATTACATTCCGGAGGTAGGGGTTGAATGGGGAGGTGAGTGATGCCGGATTTGAAGAGGGAATGTTCCTCTTTCGACACCAGGTTTGTTAAGTCGTTTAGTGACGTAAAGTGCTCGGGATTTCTTATTAACTGGTACGTGTTGAAGTTTGGTAGCTTTTGTCTTAAATCTTCGATTTGTTTGTTTGATGTCTGGCAAAAGAAGGCTTTATGTTCCGGTGTGTCCGTCTCGGTTTTACATTTCAGGCATTTATCAGTCTGTCTGAGGTTGTGCTTATTTAGGTGTTGACCGTAGGGACCGTGTCCCGTTAGGAAATGTATGAGACCTCTCGTGGGATGGAAATGGTCCATCGAAAGTCGTTCTTTTATGTTTGGAAGGAAGCTGTGAAGTCTCCTTCCTTGCGTAGCTTGTGTCCATTCCTGTTGCCAGACGCTAAACAAGTGGTTGTAAATTTCTGGTACCGTGGCAGGGCGTATTCCAATTAGTTTATAGATTTCGTCCTCTTGTCCATTTCTAAAGTAATACTTTGATGCTCTAGTTTTAATAACGATTTCAATAGGCTGTAGGCCCGCAATCATGAGAAGAGCCAGGGTTGAGGTTGTTCTGAATGCACCCGTTAGGCGAAGTATCACTTTGCGTTGTGAAGATCTCAATCTGTTTTTAATGTACTGTTTACTGGTTTCCATGGCCCACAGGGGCGAGCCATAGGAAATAATAGAATTATATATGGTAATGAGATATGTTTTTATGTGTGATAGTGGAAGGTTGTAGTTTGCTGAACTCAATGTGGCTAGACTGTTTATAGTTGTTTCGGCCTGGGTTGTTGCCAGGGCTATGTGTCTGTTAAAAAACATCTTCTCTTGAAGAGTAATGCCAAGGTATTTAGCTTCTCTTACTCTTTTTAAATTTCTTTCTCTGAGTTTGAGTTGAGGGTTTCTTTGTAACTTCCCCTTAAGGATAATATAATGAGTCTTTTCCGAAGCTATTTTGAGTTTAGCATGATCACACCAATTGGATAGCATATTGATTGCAGTGGATGCTTTATCTTCGATTTCCCTTCTTGAGTTACCGGAAGTGAGCATGATAATGTCATCCGCATAAGCTATGATCTGGTCTATGTCTGGATGGTCTTGTAGTTTCATAAGCGCAGGCTCCAAGTTAGTATTCCAAAGCTCGGGTCCCAGAATGGAACCCTGAGGACAACCTTTTGACGTGATCTTACTCATTTGTAGATCCGGATATTTGATGCTAATTTTTCTGTTAGAGAAATAACTTTTCAGAAGTAGGAAGAGTGTACCTGGGCAGTTCATATTTATAAGTGTTTGAAAAAGGCTGGGCCACCACAAGTTGTCAAAACACGGAATGAAATTACTTCTCAGCACACCTCAATTGAGACGCTTGCAGCGTTCGCGGAAACAGCAAAAGATCGGAGGTTTCATATTCAGCATCCCGGCCATCCTGGCAGCATTGGGGGCCGTGGGAAGTTTGGCTGGGGGTAGCGCCGCCATCGCGAAAACCGTCATCGACTCGAAAAAGAACAAGGCGGAATTGAAAGAACAGAAACGTCACAACCTGGCCATGGAGAAGAAAGGAGGGAAGGGCGTGATGAAAAAGTTTAAAAAAAAGAAACAGCAGCACTCACCAACCGAGACATTGAATCTCTGATCGAACCATTACGAATCAAACACTTCAGAGGAGTTTTCATGTCCGACTCGCTACCTTCAACCGTTAAAAGAAGAGAATGTGGAGTAGTCAACTTGGACAGTCAAGAAAATCCAGGCACGCATTGGATATGTTACCACAAAAACGATAATAAAGCATTCGTTTTCGATTCTTTCGGAGGTGTTCCACCTACAAATTTAGTCCATTATCTGAAAACAAACAAAACCTCTATATACTAAAACGACGAACGCATTCAAAATTTCGGAGACGTGAACTGCGGTCATCTCTGTCTCTCCATGCTCACGTTTCTCTCTAAAATAAATAACCCTACGATCGAAGATTTCCAGAAAGCACTGTGGAATCTGAAACATCATCACTAGGATGGGTGTGTTCCATCTCACGAGCGAATCTTCGATCTTGAAACTCACGCTGCACGACGACATCGTCTATCCTAAATCCGTAGCTCTGCGTGCATTCTACAGCATGTACCTCATACCTAACGTCACGCAGCACAACAACAAAATTAGCGTCGGAAGCGAACACATCGTCGTAACGCCAGGTCAATACAATCTTTCCACTTTGCAAGCTCAGTTACCCAAAGGCACGTACCTTTCTCAAAATTCGGTCACGCACAGAGTGGAAATCCTATCCGCGACGGAGACCGTGGACCTGGGCACCATGGGAGAACTTTTAGGTTTCGAGAACAACCACCCAAAACTCGAAGCTGGCATCAAGCACGTAGCAACCAACATTCCTAAATTCTTGGCCATAGAGACTCTGAACGTACACTGCAACGTGGCGGAAGGCATGATCACGAAATCTTCGGACGGATTAGGAAGTCACAAGCAGACGGGAATCATAGCCACGTTCAAACCCAGTTCCGAATTCATGGAACCGATCATCTACACACCCTCTTCGCCGATCTATTTTCCAGTATGTCGCAACCGCATAGACGACATAGAGTTGGTGGTGACGAACGAGAAAGGAGAGGTGGTGGATTTCGCAGGTGCAACGACCACTGCCATCGTGGAGATCAACGTATAATAAATAACCATTCATAGTGGAAATGGAGCAAATCGAAAGTTACGAGTTGCAATCTTTCCCTCCCAACCGTCGCACGTTCGCCAATCTCAACGAAGCGAACCGGGAGATCGAATACGACGTGGACGTAGGGGATGGGTTCGTTCATCCTCACAGAGCGGACCTCTACCTTCAATTCGACGTGGTGAAGAAGGAAAACGGAGAAGCGTTTCCCGCAGCAGCAAATTTGATACTCGTGGACAACTTCGTGCCTCACCTGTTCTCGCAGGTGGAGGTGAGGAAACATAACACCGTCATCGACAGAATAGATTATCCAGGCATCACGTCGACGGCAGTGGGAACATTGAAATTATCCAAAACGGACGCAGCATACTATCAAGCGGGAGGATTCGAAGCCGGGACCAAAATATCAACGAAAAGTCACACGGTGCTCTTTCCCATGCGTCTGCTGCCGGGATTCTTCTCCGACTACAAGGAGATCATGTGGAAGGGAGGACTGAGAGTCACATTTCGAAGAGCGGCCAACGACAACGACGCACTGATGCGATACACCAACTTGAACGCCGACGGCACGCCGATAGCCAACACTTTACCTGAAGCGGCCAAGTGCGTCATCCGGAGCATGGAATTGAGAATGCCGGTGGTGGAATACGAAACGAATTACGCCCTCAAGTACAAAGCAGAGATATTGAAAAGTCCGCAGGTGCCGATTCACTTTCACGGTTACCAGTGCGTGCAGAAGATGGCGTCGGGAAGTCACATGGAATTCGACGTGACGACGCAGTTCAACAACATACAGTTCGACATGCCAGATTTCGTCGTAGTGCTCTTTCAGACCGGGAGGGACAAGAATCAGGAAAAAGATTCCAGCAAGTTCGACGACTGCAAGATCAAGAACGTTTATCTCAAGAACGGTAGGAACGAAGTGTTCCCGCGCGAAAATTACAACCTCGACATGACCAAAGACGATTATCTCAAACTTTACGAAGCGTTTTCGGCTTACAAACGCGTGACCGAGGGAAGCGTGGACATGTACTACACGCCCAGCGAATTCAAAACCCACAGACCCATGTTCGTCATCAATACCACGAAAAGAAAGCAGGTGGTGGTCAACGATCGAACCAACATCAAGATCGTCTTCGAGTTCAACAGTCCGTTGCCTGCCGATACCCTATGTAGCGTCATCCTGGTCGCAGAGAAGTCCTTCGTCCACGACGTAAAGAACGAGAGGGTCACAGAGCAGTTTTAACAGGTTTTTAAACATCTTTTCTTGCACAATAAGGAATATTTTTGTACTAGCACAATCAGTTACAATGGCACAATACGAATTTCACTAGTTCAGATCAGTTACAATGTTAATTTCATCAGTTATCAGTTACAATATCTTTTTTTTTCATCACTATAGCACGAGACAATCAGAAATTTGCACAAAATTTTTGTTATTTTTTACACAAGAAAATTAACAATGAAATTCTTTCTTTTTTTTATCGTTTCAGATGCTGTCAAACATAAAAAAAACATATACACATACACACACACTAGAAAAAAAGCATGCAACTTTATTTTGTAACACACACACACATATTCTCCATCTTCATCAAGAAAATATTATAATAAACATAATTATTTTTATCTATCTCACAATAAAAACTCTATATCCAAAAAAATATTACAACATCAAAATAACACTAGAGTCGTTAGTACACGTTGCATGCATTTACGGAGGTCCTCTGTAGAGTTTCATGGAAGTTTGAGAGAGAAAAAAAAAAAACACGTGAAACTCTATAGAGGTGTGGTAATCTATAACCGCAGCCGTTAGAGAACCTTTTACTTTTTTTTGGTTGGGCACCACGCACCCCTGGCGAGGTTATAGGGGCCAGGGGATCCTAAAAAAAAAAAAACAATTATTATTTGTTTGTTTGCGTCACAATACGGAAAAAATAATGAGAGGCACATACGCGCGCGCGTGTGTGGCACATCGTTCGCGAGAGGTTTACAAAGGTCACGATATATAAACATTTGGCCAGGACTTGGAAAATTACGATAAGGTGCATTCGTACTTCAAGAATGAGAAAGTGAATTTACTCGTACCGGCTTTTCTGCGCCGTGAAACATCGTCAGCGCAATAAATGAGGCGCGGAACGTGGAGAGAAAGTGAGTTTTTGAGGTTTCGATGCGATTTTCTGAGGGGTCGAAAAATCAGGGTTGTTGTGGGACATACAAATACTATCTACTCGCATTGTCGATCTGAAATTAGGTTTATAGACAGGGGGCAAAATGGAAAATATCGACGATGTTCTAGTATTGGATTGTTTCTGTATTTCCATCGGTATAATCCTCCACCACATTTGAAGCATACTGTTTTTTCCTCTTTTTGAATGTAAAATAATCCTGCTTCGGACAGAGCTTCTACAAACGGGAATTCTTTTGATTGCCAGTTTCTGAAAGAGGACAATCTAGCATTGAAAGATCCCATCTCTGGATATTGCGTTGTTCTGTAAAGACACAAAACAAGATATATATTATAAGTAAGCTGTTGTAAACTGTAACGCTACAAAATTATTAATATACTATTAGGACTATATGTAATTTGTATAAAATTTCAAACAGTATTTACTGTCAATATTTTCTAGTATACGAACCGAGTATTATAAATTTAATTTACGAGTCAGCAAATAAGTTGTTATAATATTGTCGTTTTTTATCGGTACTGGGAATAAAATTTGAAATTTATGCATGGGTTTACCAGAGGCTCTATGGAATAAATACAGAAAACAGTAATGCCCACAGTACACAGACCCGTAACTTTGTATCTGATGAGTGTTGTACGTATAGAATTTAGAGTTATTTTCCAAAAATCGCAAATGGTTATGCACATGTGGAGGTTTTCCGTAACTATCAAAAAATTCCCCCCGGGAGTTACTGTCTATGTAAATTGCTACCCAGTGCTTCCCGGGGCTATCTTTGGGATCTGTATTTACAATCAACGCTGCTGGTAGTGCCACATGTACAGGTAATTCATTAGCTGCGAAAACCCCAACATGATGATTGTCAAAGGCTCTATTTGATATTAACCCGTGAAGCAAATTTAAAGTCGACAGCATTGCTGGACACTAAATAGTAATATTGTGCAACTCACCTTTTTATACTTCAAAGTAGACGGTACACGTCACAGTAGATTCCAGAACCAATTTGATCTGGGCCACCAAGCTGTTTATCGTTGTTGAAACAATGGAGAGCTATCTAACACAACGCTGATGCTCGGAATATGTAGGCGGGGTTTACAAACGCGCATGCGTACAATGCTATCTGGCATTTGTTGTGCTGTTGTAAAATGAATTTTGTACTATAAGAAAATTGTCTGTGTGTGTGTGTGTGTGTGTGTGTATATATATATATATATATATATATATATATATATATATATATATATATATATATATATATATATATATATATACATACATACAGACACACGCATATTTATTTATTGATGAAGTGTGTGTGTATATATATATATATATATATATATGTAATTTGAAGATACAACATATCAGTAAAATCTAACAACTAGAAAAATATTCATAACATTCGACTTTTATATTATATGTAATTTAAAACATTCTTCACAGTTTGAGAAATGGAGTGCTTGTGGAAACACCCGTTCTCTGCAATATTGGCTGGTCCATCAGGATGTGGAAAGACATATTTTGTGAAGCATTTTCTCCAGTGTTTACCCCAAATGGTAAATGTAAAATTCAACAATATTTTGGTGTGCTACGGGGAATGGCAATCTGCATACAATGATTTCCCTGGTTTTGTACAATTTCGGGAAGGAATGCCTAATATTGACCAATTTGTGCCAAATTCTGGACCTCATCTTATTATTATCGATGATCAGATGAGGGAATGCGATCAAAGAGTCACAGATTTATTTACAAAAGGGTGTCATCATCGTGATATTAGTCTTTTCTTTATCACTCAAAATCTATTCCATCAAGGAAAAGGGAATAGGGATATATCTTTAAATAGTCATTATATTGTATGCTTCAAAAATCCAAGAGACAGAGCCCAAATTAATTATTTATCTAGACAAGTATACCCGGAGAATCCAAATTTTATAAAAGATGCTTATTACAATGCCACCGCTGAACCCCATGGATATTTGCTGTTTGATCTGAAGCAGAACACTCCGGAAGAAGTACGTTTTCGGTCGCGGATATTTCCCGACGATGATATCAATTATGTATATATTCCTACAAAAAAAGCAAGCATAATCACTAGTCGTTTATTCTGTCATCATGGCTCCAAGAGTGAAACACGCTAAAGTGCTCCAAGTTTTGTCGGATGCTAAACCAGCTCTTCGCACAGCGATATTACAAGCTGCTGATTCTTCCTTAGTTAATTCAATCTGTGAGTGTTGTTACAATGTTCTAAAAGGGAATGTTCCTCTTTCAACACCTCAGAAAACAAGTTTGAGCCGGTACAAGAAGGTGATACGTAATCTCTCTGCCAAAGGACACTCTACAAAGCAGAAGAAACAGATACTAGTGCAACACGGAGGATTTCTACCTGCGTTATTAGCCCCTTTAATAGGAGGTGTGTTATCAAGTTTATTTAAGTAAAAAAAAATCTGAACATGGAGCATGCCAAAAAAATGGTTATAATACCTCAAGAATTTATGGATAACATGAGACATCCTGTTATGTCTGCACCGTCTACATCCTTATCGCAATTGGATCAGGATATGCAAGTAATTTTGAATCTCAAAGGTCTTTCGGATGATGAAAAATGGAATCGTTACAGTATTGTGCTCCAAAAATTTCTGTCTATTACTCGAAAACAAAGAGAACCTGTGTCGCTACCGATTACAGAATCTACTGAGAAGTTGACTGATATGAAAGAAGAAATTCTAGCTGCTACACCTAGCATGTATCGTAGAAAAGCCGAACTGTTGTATGAACGTCTTTTACATAATAGTAATATTGATTGGTATAAATATGGGGCAGTTTTTATTAACAATAATAAAATTGAAGGCTCAAATATTGTCGATCTAGTATCGGATATAATTCGACCACGAAAAACAAGCAATCCTGTTGGGTGGCAACTATTCAATAGAGCTCTGGCGTTATCTAATATTCCTCAAGAATATATTGGAAACCCCCGGAGACAGGAGTTTATTCAACAGATTGTTTTTGGCAACCCCGGACGCCATGTTCCGCTGTCCGGAGCTAACCAAGAAGAGGCACAAGAATTAACAGAAGCAGAAGAAGAAGAAGAAGAAAAGGAACCAATTTCTTTTGTATCATCATTTCCAGGGCACAAACGTAAACGTACTGTTCCAGTTTGGTCAAGATACAAACCATGAGCGAAAAAATATTAGAGAATATTTGGTACAATCCATCTCATCCAGCATCCTATTCTACAGCTTCAACACTATGGAAAGCTGTAAAAAAATCCACACCATTGTCAACAATCAAACATTGGTTGACAAAGCAAACTGCATACACTTTGCATAGACCTGTAAAGCGTCGATTTCCGAGAAACTTTTATTTTGTGCATAATATCGATGACCAATGGCAGGCTGACTTGAATGACATGCAGAGTTTGCGGAATCACAACAAAGGGTACAGATATATACTAACAGTTATCGATATTTTTAGCAGGCATGCTTGGGCTGTCCCTGTAAAAAATAAAACTGGTGTATGTATAAAAAAGGCTTTCCAGCAAATTTTCAAACAAAGCAAAAGAAAACCTTTGAAATTACAAACTGACAAAGGCCGTGAGTTTACCAACAGTATTGTGCAGGAATATCTCAAAAAACAAAATGTAATTTATTTTACAACAAAGAATCCTGATATTAAAGCTAGTATTGTTGAAAGATTCTACAGAACTTTAAAGGAACGCATGTGGAAGTATTTACTAAACAAAGAACCAGCTGTTATGTTAATGTACTCCCAAAGCTTTTGAAAGCTTATAATCATAAAATTCACTCGAGTATTAAAATGGCACCAGCAGATGTTACTCCTGAGAAGGTTTTGAAAGTATGGCACAATATGTATGACAAAAAACTCAAATCTGATTCATCTCCACTATTGTCATTGAAGATGCCATTCAAAATAGGAGATACAGTGAGAATAACAAAAACCAAAAAACGCTTTGACAAAGGTTACATGGAAAATTGGACAAGAGAAATATTTGTGGTGGAACGTATTTTGAAAAGAAATCCTCAAGTGTATGAATTAAAAGATCTACAAGGCCATAAAATCGATGGAACATTTTATACGGAAGAGTTGCAATTGGTCCGCTTACCGGATATGCATGAAATTGATAAAATCCTTGCGACCAAAGGTAAAGGAGCCAGTAAAAAGTTGTTAGTTCATTGGAAAGGTTACTCCAGATTATTTGACAGTTGGATTAGCGCATCGTTTTTGGAGTCAAAAAAAAAAGAGAGAGAGGCATAAATTTTTGTAGGTATTCTCATCAGTGGTACAAATAACCTTCATAACACATCATGAGAAAAGCAAACGCTTTCTACCTTACTTTGCCTAGTAACAGTTCCATGAAATATTTCCCAAGTAATACTCTAACTAATTACACCACAAAGCTTCAGAACCGTGTGGAGTTGGACACCAACAAATGGGAGATGGCATTGGTAGAAGTGCATTATCCTTATTCAATACTAAACATTACAAGATTTAACAACTATATTGAATATAAATCTATGGATGATGTCAAATGGAACGAACTTCGAATATCCGAAGGCTATTACGCATCAATAAACAGCATTGTTGCAGAAATCAATAAATATTCTGAAACATTAAATTTTAGTCTCCGAAATCATCCTGCGTACAAACATGTGACTGTTGATATATCTACCAAGCAGAGAAACATAAATGTACGATTGTCACCTCAACTGGCACGGATATTAGGTTTTAAACCGACCGATGATCTATCAGAAGTAAAAATTGGACGCTCGCCTCCAAATGTTGTGAGAGAAATTCCTTCCCAGATGTATATTTACACAGATATTGCGGAATCACATATGGTGGGAGATGCTGTCGCCCCTCTATTACGTATTATAAACATTAATCCTATGGAACATACTTTTGGAAGTGATGGTGTGTAAATTTTCGATTCACCACATTACATCCCAGTGCAGAAACATAATTTCGAACAAATAGAAATTGACTTAAGGGATAGCACTGGTGCACACATCCCATTCTCCTTCGGACTAGTGTGTTTGAAACTTCATTTTAGACGTTGTGGTGAAAAGCTCTGATTATGAATGACCCATATTTTCAATACTACCATCAACAAGCTGGATCTGGTGTGGGTAACATATATTACGGTGCTGCCTATCAAAAAGGACATGGCATTGGAAGTTTTCTTGGAGGACTTTTTCGGTCAGCTTTGCCTCTTATCAAAAAGGAGCGAAAGCTGTAGGGAAAGAAATGTTAAAAACAGGGGTAAATGTGTTAGGTGATGTTGTAGACAAAACACCCCTAAAACAGTCACTACAATCCAGAATTTCGGATGCCAGATCAAATCTTAAAAGAAAAGCTGAAACAAAGCTAAAGGAAATGATTGGTTCAGGTTATCAGGGGCATAAACATTTCAAAAGGAATCACTCTGCTTCGGGACAGCGAACTGGAAGGATCGCTCAGAGAAAGAAGAGATCCAGTGCCAATACAAACACCAAGAAAACAACCAAACGCAACCGTAAGAAAATTCAAATAACATCAGATATTTTTGATTAGATATGGCGCTAATTAGGGAGAAATCATGTGAGTGTTTTAAAAGTGAATTGGATATTTTCTCGGTAAAACCTACTCAGACAAGCAACTTAGAACACCACACCATCGGATACAAACCTGTTAGTTCTCTGGCAGATAATGCCCCCACCGAGTTTGTAATACCTGGACATGGTGATGATTATATGGATTTAGCACACACAATGTTGAATATAGATGCCAGAATTGTAAACCGAATGGTCAGTTATTGCTACCCACAGATAAAACAATTGGACCTGTCAATGATTTTCTCAATGCAATGTTCAGCGAAGTACAAATCTACTTAAATAACAAACTCATCTCGTTTCCATCTCACATGCACCCATACAGGTCTTATTTTGAAAAAGCACTGAACTATGATATATCTGCAAAATCATCTCATCTCCAAAGTGCATTGTGGTACAAAGATACAGCAGGCGCTTTTGATAACGTTTCGGAAGATAACAAAGGCTTTACAAAACGTAACCAACTAACAAAACAGAGTAAAACATTTGATATGTTTGGTTACTTGCATTCTGATATTTTCAATCAAGAGAAATTTTTGATCAATGGAGTGGAAATGCGAATAAAACTGATTCCTTCGAAAAACACTTTCTGCTTGATGGGATTAGATGACAGTGAAGGCAAAGTGGAATTTCTGGATGCTACACTATATGTGAGAAAAGTATCGGTCAGTTCATCCATAAAACTTAGTCACAATCGCATATTGCAAAAACATACAGCAAAATACCCTCTAACAAGAGTACAACTTAAAGCTGTAACTATTCCAAAAGATATTGTTTCAAAAACAATTGACAATGTGATACTTGGACGTCTTCCGAAACGATTAGTTGTGGGGTTTGTTACCAACGATGCATTCAACGGCACTCTGTCTACAAACCCATTCAATTTTCAACATTTCAATTACAACTTCTTTACTTTATATGTTGATGGAGTCCAAATTCCCGGCAAACCACTTCAACCAGACTTTGAAAACAACAAGTACATAACAGCATATCACACATTATTCTCTGGAACAGGGATACACTATATGGATGAAGGAAACAATATATCGCGTGAGGAATACCCCCAGGGATACGCATTACTTGTTTTCGATATAACACCAGACGCAGCTGCAAGTGCCATATCCCACTGCAGTCTTCAACGGCAAGGGGCTGTTAGCTTGGAAGTCCACTTCAAATCGGCTTTGGAATCTACTGTGACTTGTGTTATCTACTCTGAATTTGACGCTCTCATGGAAATTAATAATCAAAGAGATATTCATTTGGATTAATTGTATAACAAGGTGAGTTGCACAATATTACTATTTAGTGTCCAGCAATGCTGTCGACTTTAAATTTGCTTCACGGGTTAATATCAAATAGAGCCTTTGACAATCATCATGTTGGGGTTTTCGCAGCTAATGAATTACCTGTACATGTGGAACTACCAGCAGCGTTGATTGTAAATACAGATCCCAAAGATAGCCCCGGGAAGCACTGGGTAGCAATTTACATAGACAGTAACTCCCGGGGGGAATTTTTTGATAGTTACGGAAAACCTCCACATGTGCATAACCATTTGCGATTTTTGGAAAATAACTCTAAATTCTATACGTACAACACTCATCAGATACAAAGTTACGGGTCTGTGTACTGTGGGCATTACTGTTTTCTGTATTTATTCCATAGAGCCTCTGGTAAACCCATGCATAAATTTCAAATTTTATTCCCAGTACCGATAAAAAACGACAATATTATAACAACTTATTTGCTGACTCGTAAATTAAATTTATAATACTCGGTTCGTATACTAGAAAATATTGACAGTAAATACTGTTTGAAATTTTATACAAATTACATATAGTCCTAATAGTATATTAATAATTTTGTAGCGTTACAGTTTACAACAGCTTACTTATAATATATATATCTTGTTTTGTGTCTTTACAGAACAACGCAATATCCAGAGATGGGATCTTTCAATGCTAGATTGTCCTCTTTCAGAAACTGGCAATCAAAAGAATTCCCGTTTGTAGAAGCTCTGTCCGAAGCAGGATTATTTTACATTCAAAAAGAGGATAAAACAGTATGCTTCAAATGTGGTGGAGGATTATACCGATGGAAATACAGAAACAATCCAATACTAGAACATCGTCGATATTTTCCATTTTGCCCCCTGTCTATAAACCTAATTTCAGATCGACAATGCGGTTGATGCTTTAATTAAATTAATTAATATATGTTATCCAATATTTCCTCAATATGACGTTTATGATATTCTGCTGATTTTTCTCTCACCATTGATCTTTGTAATGCCCCGCCCCCTCCACCTTTTTTGTCCAGCACATGCTTGGTTTGCTACGCGCGCATGCGTCTCAAAAACACACCCACGCATTTCTTCAAATGTATACATGCACGCTGCGACATGCAGTATCTCGCAGTTCTTAGTCATGGAATCCTCTATTTCGATGCCGCTGAAAAAAAGATTTCAACCGTACACTAATTTCAAGGGGGTTCTTCAGAAAGAGAGCGATCAGCATTTACCTGAAGAACAAAAACAAATAACTAGTCTTATACGCCAGTCGATATTATTTGATCACGTCTACTATTTGAATGCTTCGAAAACAAAAGTTATCTCAATCGGACTTTCCTCTCATCTGGATTTCCAACCTGTGGTCAGGCTACACAGAAGCGGGGCGGCCGGTGTTGAACTACAGTTGCAGGAGTGGCACGCTCTTCAGGAATTGTTTCCAGTAATCGACAATTACATCGCTATTCCAGGTGAGCAGCCTCGTGTTTCCTACCCACTAAGTGAGCAACATGAATTGCTGATAACCACACTATACAATCGCCGTCAGATCATTATAAGGAAGAAACCAGCTTACGGTTCCCTGGAGATAGTGTTCATCGCAGAAAGTTCGTGGCGGAACTTTATGAAGATATTTGTGTGCATCGATCATGCGAAAGTTATGTGTGAAACAGTGTCGCCGTATCTGAAATCATATTTTGGAAACTGTGTGGAATCTTGCATTCTCGACCTTCGCGAACAATGTTTCGGTTGCACAGATATTTCCCCTGTCCATGCATGTAATAAGGAGAAGTTTGTGCTTTCCCATCTACATGGATGTACAAAACCTGAGCCTTTGTCTATACAAAACATCGACGGAAAAAGACTTTCCAAACAAGTGTTTGTGTTTTGCGAGAACATGCTTGTGGAAAAAATAGTGAAACATTTTAATTCAGTGGTTGCAGCAGAAAATGGATATGATAGTGACACAATTCCTTATGTGGGTGAGTGAACAAACTTGAAGAATAAAAACTTGTTAAATAACATGCTGATAAACTGGTGACACAATATAAACATTTTACATATGTATGTGTGTGTGTGTGTGTGTGCGGCTCTTTTGAATTTTGTAAATATTGGTAATAAACAGGGATAAAATATATGTCTTGGCTTTTTTTCACTTATCACCCCTTTAAAAATCCTCATGGTTTATATTTTTACTGGTAACAATCGTTAATAACAACATTAATAATTAACTATATAATGAAAAAGTGTGTATTGTGGACTTGTCGAAGATAAAGCATGAGAGCTTTTCTTCACACTGGTAAAACTCGGTGTTAATAACAACATTAATAATTAACTATATAATGAAAAAGTGTGTATTGTGGATTTGTCGGAGATAAAGCATGAGAGCTTTTCTTCACACTGGTAAGAATCTGTGTTAATAACAACATTAATAATTAACTATACAATAAAAAAAAATGTGTATTGTGGACTTGTCGGAGATAAAGCATGAGAGCTTTTCTGCACAGCGCTGGACACGCAAAGGCAAATATCTTTATTTTCATTCTATTTCTAACAATGATTCGCTATTTTTTCTTGTCACTATAAAAAACTAATTCAATTTTTCTTTTATCACATCTGTCGCCATTTTGCTTGTTTTTGTTTAATTCCTCTTTATGCATTGAGGTTAATCGAAACATAACTTTAGACTTTTACATGGAATTGAAACATAGAATCTTGCCTCCTTTGATTGAATCGAACCTGTGACTCCTTTTTGATCACAAAACAATAGTGACGGCCATCTTGCTTATTTTACCTACTCTTTATGCATTTAAGCTAATCGGTACTGGGGCCCCACACAGCAAAACAACAGATTCTAATTTATCTTTATACATTAGCGGTAAAGTCTTTGCGTTGTAATCAAAAGGCATTTTGTTTTGATTTTTAATATCTGTTCCTGCCTAAATACTAATGGGGACTCAACACACTTCTTTTTTTTAAAAAAAAACATCATTATCAGCCAATTTGACATTGTGAATCGAACCCAGGACCTTTTCATTACAGCATAAACATCCTATTTCCAATTAGTTCATTTTTCTCTTTGTGCACAAAAAGCTAATCGGAACTTTTAAACAAATACAATTGAATATCCAATTTTCACCAACATTGGGAATCGAACCCTCAACCACTTGGTTGAAACATCTCGCGGAATAAAAAAACACCCCCCCCCCCGCGCCCGCGCCGCGCCGCGCCGCGCCCCGTTCGCCGCCGCCGCCGCCGCTAAACACAAAACGCGGCCGCCATATTGATTTTATTCAAATACTATTTAAGCACAGATGGACTAATCGGGACCTATAATGGCCCGGACAAAACAATTGGCCTCATTTAACTACCTAGAGAATCGAACCCGCGACCTCTTCATTACCAGGCGACAACATTAACCACTACACCCAAGGCCGCCATATTGATTTTATTCAATCACTATTTATGCACAGATGGACTAATCGGAACCTATAATGGCGGGACTAAACAATTGGCCTAATTTAACTACCTAGAGAATCGAACCCGCGACCTCTTCATTGCCAGGTGACAACATTAACCACTAACCCAACTCGATTTTCGAACTCAACCATTTTGTTGCCTTTATTTACACACAGGCTAATCGAGACCATTCAATATTTACATCGTCGCCTTGTAATCAAGGGGTCCCAGGTTCGATACTCGGTGGAGGCACATAGTGGTCCGAATCACCACTTTTCAACTGTAGCTCCAATCCTGATTAGTTTTGCCGTGCATAAAACGGACTTAAAAAAACTAACTCAATCTATCAATCAATCAATATTGACTCTACCAGGAACCGAACCCTCGACGCCTCTTGTTTTACAGAGCAATAACCTTAGCCGCTAAGCTTTCGGGGTAAAGCACCTTCGTCGCCATCTTTAAATCATTTCTTCATGTCTTTGAATCATACGCAATGGTTGCGCGCGCATTTCCTCCACACACACACAAACATACGCACGTGTTAGGTTAGCATACATCAAGAAACAACGTGACAAATCCATTGACCCCCCTCCCCCCACCGCTTCCGATGTCTTCAACGTGATCAGACACGTTCTGCTGACTCAACAATAAAACCGCTCGTGGCCCGCTACGACCGGATGTAACATAACACCAGCCGCATCAAATTTTTGCTGACGCGTAGGAACAAAGTGCTGTCATTCTACTATAGTTTGTGGTTATTTGCGTGTTTTATAGCTATGCCTTTCATTCAATGCATGTTATTCTGTATAGAAATCTGTTCATGAAATCTGAAAATGCATATTGAATTAACAAAGAAACATATCGTGATGAATACCCGTGGGCAGGGCCGTATTTAGGATCTGTAGACCCCTAGGCTGAACCTGTGGTGCGGGCCCTACCGGAGGTAATTTTTTTGAAAATAATATTTGAATTGAAAATATTATTTTAATTTTAAAAATAACATATTGCAATTTTAAGTAAACAGGCTAGGCAAATTTTTTGAAAATAATATTTGAATTGAAAATAATATTTTAATTTCACAAATAACATATTGTAATTTTAAGTAAACATGTTAGGCAAATGCAAGATAAAAAAAGGAATGTAACAAACAAGCAAATTTTACTATTTAATTCACATACAGTACTTTCCCAAACAATCAGACTTAAAATGAAAGTGTCAAATAATCTTAGTGGCTAATTGGTTTGCGCCTACACTTCATACTAATGAAGCTACTTATAATATCTTCATAACTTAGTTGTCTTAAAATATCACTTTCAATGCTGAGCGAAGCCAAAACGTTGAGCCTGTCTTCTAACATGGAGGTTCGAAGCCTGTTTTTGATCAACTTCAATTTTGAAAATAACCTTTCTCCACTGCTGTTTGTGACCATAAGTGACAGGTACATTTTTAGAGCGACCTCGATATTAGGAAAACAATCTTTGACGTTTGTTTTTTCTAGGGGGAGTTTATACAACCATCTATCCTGACTAATGACTTTTTCATTTTCCTCCTCATCTTTTTCAAACTTGTGGTAAAAAGCCTTGAACTGAATCAGTTCATTTCCCAATTGATCGTCTAAGTCGTTGTTATATGTTTCTACTAAGTTTTGATCTGCTGCAATTATCTCTTCATTAGTAAGTGTATCCAACTTGTTGAGAAACCCAAAACGGCTATCAACTAGTTTGTATGCCTCAAGCCTCTGCCGCAATGAAGATTCAAATTGATCTATGACAGGAAGGAAACTCTGGGTTCGAAATTTTTCTGATGGGGTCAGCTCAACTTCTGGTGCTTGGACACAGTCAAGATGTGCCAAACGTACGTTTATCTATCGCTTGCGCTGTGTTTCACTTTCACTCTCATACTCAGTCAGTGCAATCAACTAACTCAGCAGCTTTCGCCTAATATTCTTCAAAGCTATCTCGTTTTGATTCTATGAAGCTTGTTAGCGATGTCAGCGCTGAGGCGGCTGTGTTCACGTTTAGGGTTCTGCAGAGTTTCACTAGTTTTGTTTACTTGTCCCAAGATATCATCCAAATGCTGTATAGAGCCCGGTTTCTATCTTTGACATTTTGTTATGCAAACTTAGAGCAATAACACTTGATTGTCCTGAATCTTCTTTGTGCTCTGAAATTTCCAAAAGTGCATTTTCTATTTCTTTATAACCTTGCAAGAGGGCTTTTGTAGCATCTGCTCGGCATGACCAACGTGTTGTTGTTGTCCTTTTTGGCACGAGATATGGGTTTGTCAGTTTCTGTTTTTGTTTTTTTCAAGCAATCGGTTAGAACTTTATATCTGTTAGTTGAATCTGTAAAATACAGATTGTCCACTGAAGAGTTCAGCCGATTTAGCCCACACAACACACAAAATAACTGCGTCGACGTCTCTTATGATAATAAGAGGGCCCGCATCACAGTATTAAATCAAATACATTTTTTATTTTAGTCTATTCAAAATATAAAAAAAAATTAAACAGTTTTTCTTTTTTGTGGTGAGGGCCCATAGGCTGCAGCCTAGATAGCCTGCGCGTAAATGCGCGTAAATGCGATGCGTAAACGTGGGTCACGTTTAAAACACCTGGCTGTTTTTTTTACAGGTGTTTAGATTATTTTAAAAATTGAATACTTCACGAACGAAACAGTTTTGTTCCTCACTTAACACACTGCAAAATGTGCACATTGTTGATAATGTCAGTCGCATTCACGATAAAATATATTAAAAAACAAAACAAAAAGAGTCAGAGTAGCTACCACGTAGTGGATCTGGCAACTGTGGGTTAGTTGAAGCTCTCGGACAGCCTGAAGTTAGTCAAGTATTTACTTTATAATAGGAACACAGTCCTTCCTTGGATGATTAACAGATTATTTATTAATCATTATTCTTAGAAAATAATTCTTCTTGGCATTATGTTTTTAACGTTTTATTTGTTTAAAACATGTTTTTTTCGGTTCTTGTTTAAAACATTTAAAACATGTTCTAAACAAAAAAAAACTGTTTGTTTTGTTTGTTTTTGAAAAAAAAAACAAATTTTGCCAACCCTGCCGAAGAGACAAGATGCACGCGACACGCAGCAAGCAGCACTTGTTTCTTTGCTCAGTTCGCATGATGATGCCGATATAATTGCGTTAATCAGTTTATTAGACACACGAAAAAAACGTAACAAGATATATGTTATATCTAAATCGCATTGTAAAATTTGTGCAAGTTATTGAAACTCGGGAGAGGCATGTTGTGCATGAGAAAACTGAGATATAATATGCACCGACATCAAACTGTATACACTAGACTTTCCAGACAGGATAAAGCGAATACCTAAATACGTACTATATAAATGGTTCTCAATCTTCGTGAAATCTTGTCCCGGTAATTTTTTAAAGTCAATGCCTTTAACCAAAGAATTTTCCTCGTAAACACCTTTACAGTATTAAAGATTCTATGCATGAATTAATATGTACCTATGAAATTAAATATTGATAAATAAGTTCTAGCATAATCATAAAATGTAATAATAGTTTGATTTGATACGAGGGGACGGTATCGGGTCGCTGCTCGGCTGTTGAGAAAAAAATCACTAGATTACTTTACCATGTTGACTGATCTATTTTGGACTAAAGAGCCTCCATATACTAGCTTTTTCATATAAAAACAGTCACGTCGTAAATGGCGAAAACACGGCCTCTTTGCACGATGTTGAAGACAAATTACAGTCCATAACTGCATCAAAAAACTCTATAACATTGAAAAGAACGTTGTGTTTAAATCTTAAAACATTGTACATATCGATCTTTTTTATATCAACAAGTTTGAGCTTCAAATACGTTGTAAGGCCTTCGGTTGGGCTGTCTTCTAAAGTCTAAATATAGCTCGTTGAAGTGAAACATTCACTGCGCAAACGCAAACAACAAACTTAAGCGACACGATGCACGATATTGAGAAAACAGCACAGTCCGAGAGGTACGTAAGCGACACGTGCATCTTGTAACACTTTTTTCACCATAATTTTCATTTTCTTTTTTTCCTGTTTCCAGTATTTCCATGTCATAGACCATCACTAAACACACCTTTTGTTGCCTTCAAACATCAACAGTGTTGCCACTGTACTTCATAATTTTTTTAAAACACCCATTTGGACCGGTACGCCTTTACGAGGCATTTCAGGATTGGCTATACGCGAAAACGATCGGTTTTCTTCTCTGAACTATAGATGGCGAAATAGTCCACCTACCCAAGGTGGAAATTGACGTCCAAATTTCCGTACGAATGTTTGACATGCAATTTTCCATGCTTTGTGGAAAAATACATTTACACTTTCGCTTACATTTGGCAACACTGCATGAACAACACTGCACCCCGTTTGTTTTTTCTATGTTTAAAAATATCTACTTGGACAGGGCTAACATTTGGTGTATGACTTATGTATGTACAGGTTTCGGTTACAAAGTAACGCCACTCTTAATTCCCAGTTGCGCCGTTCGTGGGACACCCTGTATAATATATTAGTCGAGTTTGGAATACTTAAGAAGCTTGTTAATGTGGTAAAAGTATGCACCAGTGAAACAGAAAGTAAAATTCATGTGGATATTAATAAGTCTGACAAATTTACAATTCATGATGGGTTGAAACAAGTAGATGCATCATCTCCATTGCTCTTTAATTTTGCTTTAGAATACGCTGTTAGGAAGGTAAAAGAAACTAACGAAGGACTAAAATTAAACGGTGTGATTCACCTGTTAGCATATGCAGATGATGTAGACTTGCTGGGGGATGATACAAATACAATTAAGAATAATGCTAAAATATTTTTCAAAGCAGCTAAAGAGATAGGTTTGGAAGTTAGCAAAGAGAGAACTAAATATATGCTTACAGGCCGAAACCAAGTGTTAGGTAATAATCAAAATCTAATTATTCATAACAACTCATTTGAACCAGTTTCCAAATTCAAGTACTTAGGAGTAATACAATTTTGTACTAACAAATGAAATTAATATTAAAGAGGAAATAAAAAGCAGGTTTAATTCAGGAAATGCATGTTACATTTCTCTTCATAAACTTTGTCGTCTCGTTTAATATCTAAGAAACTAAAAGTTAAAGTATACAAAACAATAATTTTGCCTGCAATATTATATTGATGTGAAACCTGGTCCCTTACATTGAAAGAGGAACATAAATTGAGAGTATTTGAAAATAAGATCCTTAGGAAAATATTTGGACCTAAAAGGGATGAAGAGACAGGTGAATGGAGAAGGTTACATAATTTGGAAGTAATTTGTATTCATGTCCAGATATTATTAGAATAATTAAATCAAGAAGTCTTAGGTGGGCAGGTCATGTGGCACGAATGGGAGAGGAAAGAAGAGTTTATAGGATTCATGTTGGGAAACCTGATATTAAGAGACCTGTAGGAAGACCAAGACGAAGATGGAGGGATAATGTTGAGATGGACCTAAAGGAAATTGGTAGGGATGGAAAAGAGTATATAGATCTTAATCAGGATAGGGATAGATGGGGGCTGTGTTACTGAGGCCATGAACCTTCGGGTTCGGGAAGACTAGAGAGTTAGTTTTTAGTTATTGTAATAAATCAGTAATCTTAATTTGTTAATGAGCAAAGAACGTATTGTATTTCACAGTGCATGTTATATATACAGATATATATATATATATATATATATATATATATATAAGTCATTTTGTACACACTCTTATTATTAAGCTCTAGCATGTGTCAAAATCAAATCAACACATCTTTAATCATAGTCAAGAGAAGTATAGCCTATTTGTTTTCCACTCCTAGTAACCCTATAGCGCTACAGCCCAATATAGGGCCAATTACCTACAGACCGCTGACCTCCCTCCCACGCGGGCCACCAAGGGGGCGTGGAGATCTGCAGCCAGACTAGGGGGACGGGTTGTCGACCGACCCGCAGCCGTTGTAGGACTTCGCGACAGGATTACGCTCACACACTCGGAGCTTCCCAATTTCCTCATGATGATGGGCCGAAAATTCCCGGAGACTGAACCCGGGATCGAATCTATGCCGTCCCGCAACCGCCGCCCAAAGCATGGTGCCTTAGAGCGCACGGCCACGGAGGAGGACATTTGTTTTCCACCCCATATTTTAAAATTACACATTTTTGTATTCATAGATCCAGACACTATAATAGAAGTAACTGAGGGACCGCAGTTGAGTAATCTGCCCTAGGGCCCCCATGAGTCTCGCTGCCCCCCTGTTTATGTTGCTTATTTTGGCAGGTTTTGCCATAAATGCGTATTTTATTTTGTATATAAAGTGCATCATTTGAGAATTTATCATAATTGTAACTAGACTAAAATAAGGATTTTTAAATATGGAAAGTAGTTTGTATAACCATTCAGAAATGCATCTTCGTGATTAATACATACCAACCAACCACTGATCCCCATTCTACAGGGGGACACGGGGAGAATAATACGTCTTGCTGGATGATAGGACGCTATACTGGATCCTTGCCATTTTAATTTGTTTGTTAGTCGTTTCTGTTTTTTAGTCGTATGATGTTTTCTTGAGCCACAAAATGACTAAGAAAAGTGTTCTTTGAGTTCAAATATAAGAGACGAATATGCAGCCAGAGAAGGGGGAAAGAGACGAGAATATTTTGTAGGGGGGAATCCCATTTAATTTGCACTTAAATATGCATTTTAGATGTATGGCATAACAGTTCGTTAAAAAGGTTTTCCTTGTATGGTGAAGAGGAGGGGTCACAGGGAAATGGATGTCCATTCCTTCTGTTCCCTTCTGGCATCCTCACCAATGAATACTCGGAGAAATGCTAATGTTTTCGATGAGGAACTCGTTTTTTTGGTAATGTTTCATGGCAGAAGGTAACAACAATAGTATGCATTATTTTAAAGCCAAACTCAAATCAACTCAACAAACTTTTATTGGACTTACAGCTTTACATGTGGCTGTTTATGCCCAGCATACTTCAAGCCAAACTAAAGAAAACACGATGAAAAGATTATCTCGGTCTGTCTACCAGGTGAGTCGATAGCACGAGAATCTCTTAATCTTTCCTCGCCAGGAAAGCTGCAAGACGTACTTAAGAAAACACATCTAATGAAATTTGTTCTTGATATAGCATGCAATGTTGAAAATCGTTGTCACATACATACTACTACATACAGATAACATAAGAGATCTACTTTTGCAAATGTTGAACAGTCTGTTAGTTAAAAATTGCAACATGTATTATTTGTTATTATTTTTTTTGTTAATTTGAATTATTTTTTTTGGGTGCGTCAGCACTGAGGCTATTTTGCACCCGTCACACTATACGGGGTCCAGCCCCTTATCATAACAAAAGTAAAAGCGCGTCCGAAAACTAAAATTTCCTTACCTTAGTTAAAAGCTGAGGCTAAAAAGGGCCCTCAGCACAAATAAGGACAAAACACAGGACGACACAGAATTATACTGACCATGGGGCCAGTCGCCAGAGCCTCGTTAGTCTGCAGTCCAGGGTGTACTAGGGTGGAAGTGAGGTCAACCGGTTTTATTGAAAGTAGTTTTAATATAACATTTTCAGTAAAAAAAAAATTGTGGTTTGTGTGGTTTCTCTTCTACCCTTTCTTCTGTAGGACAGCAGTTGAATTATTTTGCAATTTCTGTTCACTTTCATTTTTATTTTGCACATTTTTGAGCTTTTATGGCATATTTGCATTCATATTTTGCTAGCTTCTACTGCATATAAATCCTTAGTATATTTCTAAGGCTTTCACAATCCAAATTATTGCTACATTAAGTTTAAGCATTTGTTGTTAAGTTCACTTTATTCACAGATAGTTTAATCGAGACTGGTGCTACAGTTTGCCACCTGCCTTCGTGTATTCACATGAAAGTCCCTTAATGCACTATTTATATTATTATACCACGGCTACAAATCTTCAGGGTAATAGGTTCTTATTTTAACAATGCCAATCAGAAAGCAGACATAGCCAAAGGATATGAGAAAATGCGAGTCTATATTCTGAAAATCTTCAAAGATTACAAAGATTATGTGTTCGAAGTAAATATTATGTATATGTACATAAATCATATTCTTTCTTCTACTAATACGAATTTCTTCTGTGAGAAAAGGAAAGGCTTCTTCTCCTTTCCTCTATATAAAATCTTATTTGGATCTTCCTCTCTACGAGATCTTTCTGGGAACCTTCTTTCATTATTGCAATAACTTCTTATCAATTTCATCGCCTCGTTTCTCTCTTCTTCCGCTTGTGATACGTTTCTTCTTTCCGCTTCATCAATTTCTACTTGTCTAATATTTTGTCTTTCATCTCTTTCCTCTCTCCATCTAGTGCTTCCTACTCTGCCATGTCCTTGGAATCTATTTGGGCCTCTACATGACCTCCCATGACCTTCATATCTTCCTACTCCAACAAATTCTTGGTTCCTAACGTATTCTTTTCTATTTCTTACATTGTTTCCTCTTCCTCTGTCTTGATTCTGATTTCTTAAGTCCACGTGCCTTACCTCGAACTCTTTTCTCCGGAACTTTGGTCTGTTACGGTTGTCTTCCTCCGTGTAGGGTCTCTTCGCATAAGGTCTACCCTCTCTGTCATTCCTCTCTTTATTCCAAGAGTTTTGTGTTTTCTTCAATATGTCTTCCGTTCTCAGATATTCTATTAAGTCGTCTACTTTCTTTATTTTCACTGCTGCTATTGCTATTTGAATTCTCAGCGGTAACGTTTGTATTACTTGCTTCACTAGCTCCTCCTCACTGCATCCCTCTTTCAAATTCTTGAAACTTCTCAAGGTTTCCCACGTATGTTCTTCCAGACTTTCAATTTTAGACCCGTCGATGTACCTACGTTTCAAAGCTTCCAGCTGCCTTTGCTTAATGTCTTGGCTGCAATAGTAGTCTAAAAACTTTCGACTAAATTCTCTGAAGTGTTTTAAACTTGTGTTGGTTTAACTGGTACCAACCCGCTGCTGACTGTTCGAAACACGTGTCGATGAGACTAAGAATCATGTGATCAGGGATTCTCATTAACCTGACATTCGTGGTAAGTTTCTTCAAGAATTTTCGTGGACATTTTTCTGATATGTTTACATTAAACTTGGGCATATGTTGCAGTTCCTGAGGTCTCGGTATCCTTGACTTGTATCTTTCGCTACCTTCGTATTCCTTTTCAAGCGTACCCAAAAATTTCTCATTGTTGCTTCCTTCTTCGCTACTCTTCCATTTTATCTTTTTTCTTTATTGAGGTCGTCTGCCAGACTTTTGTTTTTTTCTTCCTCTGTCGTAGACTCATCACTAGAGCTTTCTTCTTTCATCTCTCTCTTGACATAATTCTCTTCATCACTGTATCGAAGACTAGATGTAGCGTTCCTTTCGCTTACTGATATATTTCCTAATCTTCTTTCCACTTCCTCCATTCTCTTCTCTGTCTTATCGATCCTAGATGCCGTTCCCTTTATCTTTCCGTCCATTTCCTTTTCTTTCTTATCTGCCTTTTCTCGAACCTCTTTAAGTTCCTGCATGATCACTTATCTTAACTTTAAAACTTCCTTTTCTATTCTATTATTTATCTCCCAACTTCTATCTTCTATCAGGACCTTCGCTTCCTCTATCTTGCTCTCATTATCTTCTATTCTTGAAACGGCTACTTCTATCTTAGATTTACTTTCAACAAGCTTTCTTTCCAGATTTTCGTTTCTCTGTTCATTTTCTTCTCTAAGGTTCGCAACCTCCTCTTCTATTCTTCTATTTATATCTAAACTTGTGCTCTCGATTAACATCTTTCTCTATTTTATGTTCCTTTCCAACGACTTTCTATTTTATTCACACGATTCCGTCAATCTCAAGTACATCTCATGTGTTTTGGACCTCACGGCTTCCAATTTTCTATTATTCTATCCAGCTTATCTTCAACCTTTCTGTTATTTTCATCCAGCTTCTCTTCTGCCTTTTTATTATTCTCATGAAGCTTTTCTACTACTTTCGTTTATCTGCATGGATAACTTCTGAAACATTTCCATCATGTTCATCTCTTCTGTCTTCTTTTGTTTATCCTTCATCTTCTCTTCCTTTTCTTTTATCCCTTCTTTGTTGCAGCTCCTACATGTATAACCTTCTCCTCTTTCACTTAGTCTTAAGTATTTTTCTTTTCTTATCCCCTCCTATAACCAGTGTTTCATTTCTTTACATGAACTGCATAGGAAAATTTCTTCCTTATTTCCCTCTTCTCCACATCAGTTTAATATTTCCTTTGTTTTCTCTATTTCCTTCTCTGTCCTCGACTTTATTTTCTACTTCCGTTTTGGCTTTCTCTCTCTTGACTTTCTGAATCGCAAATCTCGTTCTGTAACGTTGGTCGCCACTTGTGCCACCTGCCTTCGTGTATTCACATGAAAGCCCCTTAATGCACTATTTATATTATCATACCACGGCTACAAATCTTCAGAGTAATAGGTTCTTATTTTAACAATGCCAATCAGAAAGCAGAAATAGTCAAAGGATATGAGGAAATGCGAGTCTATATTCTGAAAATCTTCATAGTTTACAGATATTATATGTACGAAGTAAATATATATATGTACATAAATTATATTATTTTGTAATGGAATAAATTTAGCTTCTTCGTTTTCTTCTATGACGTGGCTTTCTTCTTCTAATATAAATTTCTTGTGTGGAAAAAGGAAAGGCTTCTTCTTCTTTCCTTTATATAAAATCTTATTTGGATTTCTTCTTTCTTCGTCTATGACCTGGCCTTCTTCTTTCTTCTACTAATACGAGTTTCTTCTGTGGGAAAAGGAAAGGCTTCTTCTTCTTTCCTCTATATAAAATCTTATTTGATTTCTTCTTCTTTCCTCTATATAAAATCTTATTTGATTTCTTCTTCTTCTATGACCCTGGCTTTGTTCTTCTTTCTTCTACTAATACGAATTTCTTCTGTGGGAAAAGGAAAGACTTCTTCTTCTTTCCTCTATATAAAATCATATTTGGATTTCTTCTTCTTCTTCTTCTTCTATGACCCTGGCCTTGTTCTTCTTTCTTCTACTAATATGAATTTCTTCTGTGGGAAAAGGAAAAACTTCTTCTTCTTTCCTCTATATAATATTTTATTTGGATTTCTTCTTTCTCAAATGGACAAACATGGATTATCTATCTTTTATATTTACATCGATCATATACTTTTTATATTTACATCAATTATATCTTTATTTTATTTACACCAATGATATATTTCTTCTATCTTTGAAGAAATGGATCAACTACTTGTTTTCCTTTTCTCTTGGATCGTCCTGTACTCCCTTGATTCTCAGCATATTTTTCTTTCTTCTGATCTGGTATGTTGATTGGAATTGGTTTGAAATCTTTCTCTCTTCCAGAAATATCGTATTTCAATCCTAGAGGGTCGTTGCTAACAACGGGCGGTTTTATAGTTTCTCCTCCCTCTCGTCGCCGACGTTCCATCACATACTCGCAAAATCTTTTTCCTGCTCGCTTTCCTCTTTTCTTAAGCATCGAGGACTGAAACAAAGGTCCAATGGATTTCAGGGGCGACAAATATGGATATAGCGCCACCTGCTATGCCAAACCAAAAGGTGACAGCCCAAGATCGCTAAGGGATAGCGCTACCTGTGGCCCAGTGCGTCTAAAGGAACTAGCGCAAACCGTAGTGCTTTGGGGCGTCTAACTTGACTATAGCGCCACCAAGGACCAAACTACCAAAAACTGACGATATATTCCTCGCCAGAGGTAATCAAAAACAAATTCGATCTAAAGACCGAAATAAGACCCAGTTTTAAACTAACATCTCAACTTCTTAGCTTTACTGTACATTTAACATATGAGTATATCCTTAAGTATCGTAATTTCTATTTACATTTATGTTTCTTATACTTCATATACATTTTTATATTCAATATTTACTTATTTCTCATTTGTTTTAATCGATGGGTCTACAGACATATTATTTACGATAACTCTTAGCAGTGACGGATATGGGGAGATTTCACACCGAAGTGACAAGCGACGTGAAAGGGACACAAAACTGGAATTAGAACATTTCCGCTTAAGTGTCTTGGACTTTATAGAGGAACGTAGACGTTCGTAAGGCATTTGTTTCGCTCTAAAGAAGCCTGCTTTCTTTCCTGGCGTTGGTTTTCTCCCCTAACTTGCTTCCACATCCCGAGTTGCGAGAAAGTAATAAAGTACCGCGGAGTTTATTAAGGGCCTTTATTTTTCAATTATCAAGCCTCGAGCGAAGGATAAGAGAGGAGAAGGTCGTAAGACAGATTCCTCGGAGTCATTGCTTCAGCAGCAACGTCCTGCTTGCTTTGGGAATCGCTGCAAGTGGCAGTGTAGCAACTCACAGCCTAAAAATTACAGGAGAATTACGAAGGAAGACATGGCCAAAGATTCAGTGTTCATAGTAATTAGTTACTTGATAACGCAGTTACAAGCAACAGTTGCTTTTTGAGAAATTCTAACTGTAACCAGCTACTTTTAAAAATTAAGATCGAGAAAGAAGAAAAAACGTTGAAAAAGAGAAAGAGTGCAGCACACAGTGAAGGAATTGAGGCCGTAGTACACGGTGCAAATTAAGTTTTTTTTTGCGGGGTGGGGGTGCCAAATCAGTGTCGTATTTGTGATTATATTTTGGGAGTATTTTTTTTAGGTATTCAAATATGTATATATGCTACCAGTCAGTCAACTATAGTATTATCTTGCTGTTCTTAAGTACCTTTGAATAGTGGTTGTAACCTAGGTCATTAAATATGAATTATGATAACATTTACACGTAATTTAGAAACCACCCAAACTCATATAGAAAAATATATATCGAACTTTTAACACCGAAAACTTGACCAAATTTCTGTTGCCAAGTACATCTAACTTAGCTACAAACTTCTTGTGGACATTTTAATACGTGTAAAATATCAGCACGGTGGCTTGAAAACTTATGTGGAAAAAACAACCTCCTGTTTTCTCGGCTCAGTGAGTTTGGTCAGTTGCAGAATGGTGTCCTTCTATAATCCACAAGGCTGCATACTTTTCGGCAGAAAAATCTTTGATGACTGGACCATTAATGGACACTGGTGAGTTTTTCAGTTGTGCTCTTTATATAGTTAAGGAATGGTATTACATATGATTTTTATTTCATTTTGTTTGAGGGACATCCCTGGCAGGGATAAGAATAGTTTTCTTTAACCGGATATATTTTTTGTGGTGGGAGAATCCTTAGTATTGTTGTTGGTCTACAAAGAAATAGATTTGAGATTAATGTTCTTACTTGTTCTGCTCACAATGCAAATGCTTCTTTGAGAGTCGCACTAACTTAAAAGCAGTTATTCGGCCCATGATTTCTTAAGGATGATATCATACACAAACTACTAAGGTACAAAAAAACTCAGGTGCAGAGAGGTTTTGAAAATCGGAATGAGCCAAACTATCATGTATATTCGCGGCTTCCATGAAATGGATACTATTAACCTTTAAGAAGTTGGTTTATATTATCCCATTTCATGAAAGCCAGTCGATGCCAGCATAGTTAGAGATCGGTTAGTTCATCGAACTATCTAGCCTAACTATTGTCTATTTTTGGGGAGCAGGAAAAGGTTAATAGTATCCTTGCCTTGACTCATCTCACCCAACAGGTCGCTAGGTGCCGGGGCTTGCCCCGAGTTGATAGCTTCCGGGAGATGAGGCCTGCTCGTAAAAGGTTAATAGTATATATTTCATGGAAGCCGCGAATATACATGATAGTTTGGCTCTTTCCGATTTTCAAAACCTCTCTGCACCCGAGTTTTTTTGTACCTTCGTAGTTTGTGTATGATATCATCCTTAACAAATCATGGCCAGAATAACTTTTTGAAATGAAATGATTTTGAAAGCGGCCTGACGAGACATAAACATATTTTCAGTACAGTGACAGATCCAGATAAAATAGTGGGAAGGGAAAGTGGAGACAAGAACATTTCACATACCAATAAAAACAATACAAAAATATTTATTGAGCTAAAAGAGCATTCATTTTTTGCATTTTTTCTCGTTTGGTAGGATGAGTTTAACCGGGAGAAGAAGCGATCGCCCCTGCTGCCATCTAGTGTCGTCGCTGTCTAAATATTAATTAATAATGCCATTTTAAAAATAATATCCTTCTAGAAAACTTTCACAAGTCTGAGAATTCGCCTGAAACTCGATTTGCTTAAATCCTATTGCCAGAAATGGTTCTTTCTAATGAGCACCCTTCTATGACAATTCACTCACAGATGTCTTGCGCAGTGGTGGTCACCCTCCGGAGGGCGATCGTCATGAGGGCAGACCTTACCCTCACCGCGCCCCCGAAGACTTGAGAGGGCGAGGGTGAAGGCGGGGCCGATCTCTGAGTCTGAGGGAGAAGGTACAAGGCAACTCGTGAGAGTGAGGGTGTGTTAGGGCGAAGGCGAAGGTGAGGGTGAGGGAGGTTAAAGGAAATGACTCCCTCTAGTCTGTCGATCTTACATGATTATCGACTCTACTCTTCAGTTTGTCTGTCACCATTGACTGAATGGAGACGAACTAGAATAAGCTCAGATTCAACCTGTGTTCTACCACATCTAATATGCCTTTGTCAGTGCTTCACATTGCTATAGGATGAGGCTTCGTCCTTATATATATTAATCATATGCTCGTGGATTGCCTTAGGAGATTTCCTCTTTCGGAAGTAGTCAATGCATTACAGCTCTGGCTTCGTCTTCCACCATGATGATGGCACTTCCATGAACGTTCAGTTATGTAGGAGAAAAACTAAGCGAGACACAGGATTGGAATTTTATAGTTTAAGTACACGTATCAAGCTTTACACAAAATATCATGCCTCTGCGAGGTGTGAGTACGTCAGGCCAATTCTTTACTGAATAATCCACGTTGCTTCAAATAATTTCTTTTGGGGGACTCACCTCTGACGACGAGACACAGTTCTATAATAAGAGTCAAAGTTGCTTATCACAGGCCTACTGGCATTGTGTCAGATATAAGATGCAACGACAACAAGTTTACCTTTAATAACAAATCTGACTTATAAATCTATAACTTTTAGGTAATGTTTTGGCCAGATTATTAGTATTAATACTTTCATATTTATCATATTTTGGGTCACATTCCAATATTTGATTTTTCTTTCTTAATTTTTCGGGCATTTTCTTCTCAGTAGATGCTTATTTGTAGATAGAGCCTTGTGGCTAATGACAGGCCTTACTAATCCAGACCTGGAAGTGATTGGTCACTGCGTAGGTGCTCCACGTAACAGCAGGCGCTCGGCACCAGCCAGTCAGACAAGGCTAGTTTTTAAAAGCACCCGTGCTATTACCAGTACAATCACCGTTTTCTTGGAACGACCCTCGTATACCAAGCTCTTTATTTCCCCCTCCATCGTTCTGGCAACACTGCAGCCCGACCACGCGGACGCTTCTCTCCAGAGAGAGAGAGAGATGACATGCGATTTTTTCCTCCACCGCCGTTCTTCTTCCCGTCCCTTGCAATCTCTTCGCGAAAACACTGACTCCACTTCTCGTTTGGGGAAATTATGGCTCCCTCCTTTTTACAACGAGGGCTTCTAGTATATCTTGCCAAAACCCCGTGATTTTTCTGGAAGAATAACCCACACACAGATAGGGTAACAGTCGATGGGAGTCGATGGCGCCAGATAGTCTGTCAGATAGATGCCACCACTTATCTTGGCACTTGTTTAGCTCAAGTATCAGCCACATAAGAGCCGAAAGCATACACTGGAACACATTATATAAAGCACAATACTTTGTAGTATAAAATACAATTGCTAAGCAATGTAACAATATACTGGGAAAATAGAAATATATGCATTCGCAGTGGAAACCTGATGCTTTGTTTTGGTTTTCTTGTGTGATAGTCAGGAATGGTATTGAAAACGAGATTGGGTAGTGTAGATGTAGTATCGAGTATCGATGTAGTCAGGAATGGAATTCAAACGAGACGAGAGTGTGCAGACTTGGTATGGTCTCGAATTTCGAGGAATGGTGCAGTGGGGATTAACAACTGGTTTTCTTACTGGTGTTCGACGACATTTTCTTGAGTTGTCTCCTTCCAGACTTTAACCGCCCATCCATGTGAATGTTCATCTCATCAGTGTCCCCTTTCCATCTTCTCAGCTTTCCTCTACCATGTTTAACATGTGTCTTCATTAATTATAATTAGGCATTCAATAATATCATACAGTTCAGATCTGTGTACTCTGTCGCTTGTTTCTTTCTGTCTTTTAGGTTCGAACCTTGTTGCGTTCCCTTGCACAGTTGTAACCCTTTGATCTTTTTGTCTGGAGCAAGGACTCTTCATACGTACACTGAAGCCATCTCAGGATCATGGAATCACGAACACTGATGTATAGTTTAACTGTTTATTGGCATAGGTTAATACAGTCACTTTGGTTTGGGTGAGAAGTAGGGAGTAAACCTCAAGTTCTACGACGAAGTTTCAAAGGATACTGAATGGTATATTATTGAATATAGGAAAGTCTATCTTAAAACCTGTTCCACACAGGCGGTCTCTTTCCTATTACACACAAGAAGTGCTTAGCTAATACCTGTTCCACACAGGCGTCTCCTTCCTATTACACACAGGAAGTGCAAAAACTCACTATCCATACTAAAAAATTTGAGGTATATACACACGAGGTTTTACTCTGCACCCCCTGTTGATTACATAATTTTCATATAATAATAAAGTTACATTCATTGGAGTTTTTATACATACGTTCATTAATCATTATACATTTTAAAAGTTGAGTTATTATGCATTTCTTTCTTTTATCTTGCTTCACAGAAAAATAAATTTTAATTTACAAATTGCAGTTATCAGTTAATTGCATCAGATTACATTCAGGTTAGTCGCTTCTTTACTTTAAGCGCTGATTCGCGGAACAATAAATATGTAATATAACAACGCTACATTTCTCAACTTCTTACTTAAAAATAAAGCCGTAAAAACCTTTTCCTAAGGACAGTATAGTCACTTAGTTACGAAATGTTTAACCTAGTTTTTAATGTACGGTAATTGTTGCAAATTTATATCTTTTCGAAATTTGATGCATGGCATTAGCTGCCAATGCTGAAACATAAGCCTCCACCTCGAAGCGATGCGGATCCCCCTAGGAAGGGTTGAAGGGTCATTTTCGCCCCTTCCCTTGGAACAAAGGATGAATAGTACTCTCTCAATTTTCTTTATAAGGGTTTCATCGCCTGTACTTCATCTTCCTCATTTATTTTTTCTCTTTCTTAGCCTCCTCGATGGCGTAGTGGTAACGTCGTTCTCTTGTAATCAAGGAGTCCAGGGTTCAATAGCCAGTTGAGGCACATGGTGCAGTGGTTCGAATCCTTGAACTGTAGTTCTAGTCGCGATTAGCTTTCTGTGCATAAAATGGACTTAAAACCACACTTCATTCATTCCTTTTGTGTTCTTCTTATCGCTTATTGTTTTCAATTTATATTAGGAGTGAGATTAACTGGAAGTTACTTTCCCATCTTCTAAGGAGCATTTTTGTCAGAAGATCTTGCGATAGTGTTCGATTAGCCTACTTAAAGAGTTATAAAGAAATAAACGAATTTGTCCATAATCCAAGGCCAGAACTTATGATTCATGACCTTGCCATTACTCGAACCTCAACATACTCTAATTCAGTACACGACCACGATTCTGAAATTCCTTGGAAAATAATCTGTGGGATTCCCTGATGTGGGGTAGCTAACACTAGGAACCCTCCACTTTGCATATTCACTCCACATCGTTACACACACTTCTTCATAATTACATACGTGGAGGTCACTTAGCTCTCTTTTTCATCTTCATTTCTTTCATTCGTCAGTCATCCCTTCCGTAGCTTTTGTAAACCCCAAGTAATGCAAAAAAAGAGAAAATTTAAAGATAAAGCTAATGCTCACCTTCCCCAAACAGATCATTAAAATGTTTTCTTGTAAATTACACCCTTCTTTCACCAATTATCCTCAAAAAGCACTAAATTTGGGCAACAAAGATTATGGTTGTCATCCCTGACGCACAAGGAAGGGGCAGGTTCCCCGTTTCGGTAATAGTACCCTGCGGACTCCGGTTTCTGGGAAGTGTTTACCTTGCTGTAATTAGTTAACATAGCGGACGTTTACTTTGTGACAACTCTGTCGCTGATAAGACGTGTAATTTCGAATGCAATTATGCGTAATTATGTTACTCATGATAAAAAAACAGCTCCCGTTTTTTTTGTTGATTATCAGATTAGGGGTAGCAAGATGCCTGCGTATCTTAGGATGTTAAAAAAAAGGTAATAGTCCAAAGGTTTGTAAGTGCATCTTGAGAAAGGGTTGTTTCAGGAATCCACTTGGATTAGAGGGAAGCCAGGGTAATACTGGACAAAATGTTTGTTTTCGTTTTACTCACTCGATTGAAGGATGTAAGGGTATGTAACAAATGTTGTTTTAATGCATTTTTGTACGATATAAAGTTACACAAACACGCACGTGGTACGGACGTCCGTGGTGGAGTGGTTAATTGAGCACGTTAGGACGCCAGGAATCCCAGGTTCGAATCTCGGCCTTAGCGTGTGTGTTCTTTGTGAGTATCCTTTCATAAATTTCATCATATCATCACTCATCCTCATCTTCACGATTAGCCGAAAGCGGCAAAAAAGCAACATTAAATATATAAAATGAAATAGTATGGGGTGAGACGGCGGACTCTGAATCGGAATCCGATTTTTACGTCGGAAGTACAGGGTAATGCTGGATGACGGGGTAATACCGGTAACTGAATACTTATTCTACAGCTAATATTAATAAAGATAATAAAAAAGGTAAAGCAAGACTTGCCAAGCGGGTTCTAATTGCCTGACGATTGTGTAGCACCTACGTAGCACCTCGTCGCCACTATAATCTGGACTTCTAGACAAGAGTCTGTTACTATTGTGGCTCCTCTATTATCGGTGATAAGTTTCAGTACATAACAGCGCGGTACATTACCAACGCCATAAGCACTAAGCTCATATCGGCACAAGATCTTTCACTCGAATCTTAATACCTTTTCTTCGAGCAGGCCTTATCTCCAGGAAGGTACCAACTAGGGGCAAGCAACCGATCCTTATAAAATAGTCTAAAACAGTGGTTCTCGAACTTTTTTATCATTGTATCCTTTATTCGTAACTAAACGTCAAATGCACCCTACCATAGGTTTTCTACGAATAGTAGGGGATTTTTTTGGGCTGCCTGATTGGTGGGTCGTTTTTAATATGTTGTAGGGTGTCTACAGTAGAGCAAAATGGCATTCGGGCTGTATGTGAGAGATGGTAAACAAATAAACATTAGAATCCTACGTTTATTATTTTATTTGGTGTTCCTACTTTTACAATCTTTATGCTTAGTTACAAAAATGAAAATGTGAAACACATGTATGCTATGAAATATACGAGGGTTGGGGAGTAAGTCATGGCAACCCAGTAATAATTCAACAATCGAAGGATGTATTAAAAATTTGTTATATACAACTGAAAGAGTATCCATTGTGGATATTTTGTTGGTACAAATCATGAAAGAAATCCCAAGCAACCCTGTGACATACACATGTATTAATGTACAAGTTACAAAAACCTGGCTGACCCTGTGACATACACATGTGCACATGTTACAAAAACTTGTCTGATTATGACAAACCTTCGAAATAATCTCCCACATTGTCCACAGCACGCTGCCATGGAAGACGTCGAATACCATCGGCAGCAGCATTCTCTTCACCATGCCTGAGGTGTTTGTGATCTACAACGTACCTTTATGGACAAGCGTCCAGATCTACTGCATAATGCAATCATATTCCACGATAATGCAATGGACAAGGTGGGAGATTATTTCGAAGGTTTGTTATAATCAGACAGGTTTTTGTAACTTGTACAATAATACATGTGTATGTCACAGGGTTGCTTGGGTTTTCTTTCATGATTTCTACCAACAAAATATCCATAATAGATACTCTTTCAATTGTATATAACACATTTTTAATACATCCTTCGATTGTCGAATTATTACTTACTCCCCAACCCTCGTGTAAACAACTTTAATTTTCATATATTTCTTCCAGTGTTATTGAAAAAGTAAGGAACAAAAGTACAAGCACAATTTTGGAGTTTTTATTGTAAATCCTCAGAGTTTCTAGTGAGAAGAATGTCCTGCATAGTTTCTTGATGTCTGGTTGTGCACTTGAAACTTTCAAGCGGAGATTCGGCTCCAAATTTAGTCTTATTATAGAGTATTTTGTTTCAAAACATGTGAAACAAAGGTAAGAGTGTCAGTGACAAAATCAGCCTTATTTTCCTGTTGAGTGTTAAAGCTATGAAGTCTGAAACAATGAAGTCTGCTCTACATACCTGCAGCAAAAATTTTGTCATGTGGTATTCTCGACATTTCTCTTGCAGGTTGATCGCGTAACCCCTTCAAGTTGTTAATGTACCCCTGGGGGTACGTGTACCAGAGTTTGAGAACCACTGGTCTAAAACACTGCACAATGCAAGTGCAATCGATTCATCAACTCCAAAATCATTCATATTTCATAATTAACTTTAGAATCATTCCGTTTCAAGAAAAACAGTCCTTCAACAATCGATTACTAATATTATTATTTTCTCTGACTATCGATTGTATTTCGATTATTCAAATAATTCGATTATGCCCATCACTAAGAGCGCAATTACACAACGCAGGAGCAGGAATGGTACTATTGATTGCACGAACGTATGCAGCCTACAAGAAACTAGGAGTGGATGAGTTAAAAAAATATAGCTGTTGGCCTAACCTTGCGAAATATTTTCACCTTCGAAGCTACGATCGGGCAAAGAGATGGTTATTGATATCGGGTACCTCGCGCATTTCGCTTAATAGAATAATGTGCAACTTGTGGGGGGAGGCATCCTACGAAGGGGGGTTGGATTATTACGGGGAAGAAAACGACGAGGAACGTAGGCCGTGGAAATAAATGAGCGCCAGGCATGTATGTGAGTGCTTGTTGTGTGCCGGGGAACGGGTTGGGGAGGGGGTGGGAAACCGAACAGGTGTGCTTTTTCCGATACCACACACTGCAGATTGCGATCGGATGTAGATCTTTTCTCCCAGAATCCCCCGGGCTGAATTCTTGGCAACGTTTCGAACAGCGTTTCGAGTTTCAGATTAAGAACGTTAGAGCATGTTCTTTTCTTGATTCGTTCCTTCATTTATATAATTTTTACATAAAAGCACGTATGTTTGCCCATGTGGACTTGTATTTACATATACACACGCATATGTAACACAGTACTTTTCCATGGTGATATACAACGGTACGCAGTATCGGCACCTTTTTGTAATATTAGAAGTGGCTGAAAAATTCTCGACCTGGTCAACACGAAACTTTCCTAATATTTTACATATTCACCCCGAATCCTTGACAAATCTTGTCTCAAGTTTCTTTAACCTTTACAATAATTATTATTTTGTCTGGTCTGTAAATTGTACTGTTGCATAATTTCTGTCCTTTCAGTGTATTATAAGGTTATGAAACAGGAAATAGACGGAGCAAGATCTTCTGAGTAGGGTTGGTGGTTTATGCACTGAAACCCAAATCCTTCAAAACAGCCCGCCAGTGTCTTCCCAGCCTTGTGTGAGGGTGCATTGTCCTTCAGAAACGAAATACCTTTCCATACTCATCTCCGCTATGGTTTCTTCAGTTTGAAAAAAGAAAAAAATAGGGTTATGATTCTGCAAATTTGCACATTATGTTGTAATATATCACTCTTTAGAGCGACAATGACAAAATGGTACATATATAAATTATGTTAGAATAGTGAAAGACCTATCACAGCACGCTACAACGTCAGGGGTCCAAGTTCGAATCCCGGCCTGGGTGTTCTTTGTCAGTATCCTTTCATCAATCATCATCATCTTCACGATTAGTCAAAAGTTGCAGAAAAGCGAGGTAAAAATAAACCAAATCCATCAGCAGTGAGAGATCACAATGATCGTGTACTCTGTAGGCACTCATCAATCATATCTGCCTATTTGATGAATTGTAATAAGAACGTATCGTTCCTTATCATTTCCTTTGTTCTTGTTGAAAAGATCATACCTCTCCCTTTCCCTGTCCCTTCACAAGTCTTCCAGAAGATCTCAGCAAAACCAACAGGAAAATAGCTTTTGGAATTGCTAGCCGACGGAACTAATGCTTGTGTCATGTCCAACCTTCTTTGGTACTGACATGAGCAGCACGACAGACCACCCCATTCAAGAAGCTTCTTTAGTGCTTCTTGGAACAGAAGCAACAGCAACCGTATCAACAGTACAGCAATCATAACAACAACAAAAAGCAAAATGAAGATTTGCCTTCTTTGCCTTCCTTTCTTCCTAATCCGCCCGACTACTGTAGACTGTTCTTTCCTTCTTTTTTCCTCTTTCTGTGGAGCGTCTGAAGGCAGTGATTAATGCTAAATTTATGAAGAAACGTAGGGACAGCCTCACGTTACATCGCTAATGGTTTTACCAGAGCAGGGGGTTACAAAAGGAGCGGTTCCAGAGGAATAAAGAGATAGAGCTAACAGCAGAAGCAACTCTTGGGTGGAATTATGGAGGGATGTTCTTAGATTGGACGGATGGGCGAAGGCGACTGGTCGATTGGCTGAGAGGGAGAATGGGACTTGTAACCTTTTGTGTGTTGGCGTTGTATTCTTCCTTGCTGATTGCCAGGAGGAGTGTTATGATTAAGAGGCGAAGGCAGGATGTTCGCAGCATGAAATCACAAATGTGTTACGTGTCTTTCCCCTTGCGATTTATCATTTCCTTATCAGACCGCAGGGTTTTGGTATTGCTGGAAGCGCAATGACCTGCAATTATACGAGATCTGTGAATATTGTTTATTTTGTGGGTGTGTTATCACTAGGGAAGCATGGGAAACCAGCCCCCACTTAAAAATTTCTCCTATCAATCATTTTTACCAACCCAGCTATTTACGCCTTTATATATATATATATATATATATAATTATGCTTTCAAAAATAGATAAGCTTGGTTTTACCCTGGAGTTGTGGTTGCCAGGGTATCTGACTGCCACGCAGGACATCCAGGTTAATCCTGGAGGCGAGTAATACCAGTGTCTGAACAAGGCACCTCTGGAACTCGCATCCTCAATGGGTACCAGTGGACATCCTTGGGGAATAAAGTCGGACGATCACATCACCGCCGAAATTGTTGATATTGCATATTTCTTTGATAGCAATGTTAATTTCGAAGGTAGAATGGTTTTCAAGTCAGGTGGTTGCATTATGTCTGTAGCTTGGTGTAATGCAAATTTCGATATCCATACTAAAAATTTCGATACATTGCACCTATCCCGATAGTGAGTTCCTCTGGTGCCTTGTAATACAGGGGTCTTGAGTTCAATTCTCGGATGAGGCATATTGCACAGCAACTCTGATTTCATTTCAACTTCTAAGTCAGACCCTGACAAGCTTATATGAGCATGAAGTAGAATTACAAGAACATTTTGCAACGGTGCACATATCTATTATAAATACTCGAGTGAAAAATATCTTACCACATTTTATATCTGATAGGATATTCTTAACTAAATCTCGCCAAGATTTGATTTTTTTATGAATAACGTGTTTTCGATTGGCAGTATAATAGCTCTATTTAAAATATTGAACACTGAAAGATAATTTTACATAATTATTATTCGTTTCCCAAGGATTTCAGGCTCACTGATAATCTTGGAGAGATGACGAAACTAACAATTGTCATGATAATTTCGGAGCCCAATTATGAATAACAGTAGCAGTCGTATTACAAGGCCTAATCAACCCGCCGTATTTGTGGAAGAGCGGTCACGGGTTCGAATCCCGGCCTGGGCATGGGTGTTCTATGTGGGTGTCCCCTCACAAATTTCAACATATCATCACTTATTCTCATCGTCACAATTAGCCAAAAGTGACAGAAAATAACAAAATGAATCAATCAATTAATCGTATGCGCATGTAGATTGCAGAGAGAGCAGCGTTGTAAGAGTGGCGGAAAAGAGAAGTGAGCGAGGGGACAGGAGGCTTCGTCGGTCGCGTTCTTGCAATAGGAAACCTCTCGTGATCCGATTCGTAAGCCGTGTGCCTTTTTATTTGTGACAAAAGAAACGGGAGGTGGACATCTGAACACAAGCGGCCAATCACAAAAATATAGATTTTGATTTTCTTTATTATGATTTTGTGTTTTAAGTCCACTTTATGCACAATAAGGCTAATCGGGACTGAACCTACAGTTTGAAGTGGGATTCGAACTACTTATGCCTTCACCGGGTATATAGCCCGGGACCCCACAAACATATAGAGAGGACACAACTCGAGCCCCACTGCCAAGGGAGATTATCTAAGTGTCCCCCTCCGATTTCCATGAAACTTGGCATGTGTATAGAGGGGCCCAAGGGAAGAAATACGTGTTTTTTGTTTCAGCTAAAAAACTGTTTTCGGGGGCAACCCCCCTCAAATGTCAAGATGAAGACAAATTTAAGCGGGGATCTGACCCCTGTGTCCCACTCCGATTTCCATGAATTTTGGCAGGTGTATAGAGGGGCCCAAAGGAAGAAGTACGTGCTTTTGTGTTTCAGACAAAAAGCTGTTTTAGGGGTCAACCCCCCTGCTCAAATGTCAAGATGAGGAGAAATTGAAGTGGGGATCTGACCCCGAAACCACGTAGATATGGCATAGGAAGAAATAGGGGGCATAGGGCCCCTCTATACACCTGCCAAATTTCATTAAAATCGGAGGGGGACACTTAGATAACCTCCCTTGTGAGTATTATATTGGTTGTGAGTCCAGACGTTATAGCTTTGTTAGTCTGCACAATGCAGTCCAGGGTGTACTACCCGCAAGAGAGGTTGATATTGTTTGTCTTCGCGAAGAGTCATCCCTTACAACTTCACTACACTTACTTCACTATCGGATAGGATGTACGAACATTAGAAATTAAGAATGTAGTAACATTTGTCCTCTATGAAAGTTTTTTTTTTCTGTATATATTCTTTGCATTTTCAGGTCTCAGCTTGGCCTACGTTCTAATCTAACCTACGACATTAAAAAAAAGGCAGCAGAAAGGAAGAATTTCGTCTGCGACCTTGAGGATCTTGAAACCACCAAACTTCCCTTTACCTTTCATTAATCTCCGGAATTAAGAAGACATTTCCTCCCCTTCCTCTTTGCTTTCTAGCGTTCGGGAAGGATTCTGTGACGCTGGAGATAAATCAGACTCTTGTGTCAAGTTTGCCGAATGGCTTCCCCAGGAATCTTAATCCGCTGTACAAATAAGGTGTTTGTGTTTGAGAAATTGGGGCACTTGGATCCCGTGACAGTTTCTGGTGCAGTAGGTCCTTCGTTGAGCCTCTGGGACTCTTGAAATTACTTCTTCTTCACCTTCTTTCTGCGTTCTCTGCTGTCTGTCTCTCTCTCTCCTCCTTCCCCTCTCTTTTTCTCTCTGTGTTGTGTTGCTCTCTCCCATTCAGAAGTCCCGACAGGTGTGGACAGATGACTTCTTTCGGTGACATTTCTGTGACGTGTATATTGCAATCTCGTCTTTTTCTGTATACTTTCCAGACAATTATCTGACTGACTTTTTCAGAAAACATACCCAACGGCGAGAGAAACAGTAGGCGAATTGTCCACCACCATTTTCATTGGGTCTGAATTACACAATGTGATGACAATGAATTCTAAAGACGTCAATAAGCAGAGAACAATGTCTGCTTCGAACCAACATAGTTTCATTCCTTAAAACAGTGAAAATAGCGGTGGACAATTTGCCTACCATTATCTTTGCTGTTGACTGTACTATAAATGCATTCTTGCATATAAAACATAATCGAATTTAGGCTTATTGCCCACTAAGATATTCCTAACAGCAACGCGATATGATGAACAAATTTCCGCCGCCTGCATTTTATGAAATTAAATAGTGCAACACCCACTACAGTGCACCTCGCCGAAAAGAGCGGGAACAGCTTGCGGAAGTTCCATGACAGAAGTCCGAAGGTTTCATTCTCGGCGTGCCCGACCCTGTGGCCGAGTGGTTAGCACATCGCGCTGGGTCCCGGGTTCGAATCCCGGTCGGGCTTGGTTGTTTGTGAATGTCCATTCGTCACTTTCATCATTTCATCACTCATCCCCATCATCGCAAATTAGCCAAGAGGCACAAAACGCGAAGTAAAATAAACTAAATCAATCAATCAATAAATCAATCATTCTCGGCGTCTCGGAATGCGTTCTCGTGTCATTTCGGGTGTTTTCGTGTAATTCCGGCATTCTTTGCAGTGGTAAACTACAGGCAAATGCTAAAATTTTCCGACACAAGGAGGTTCGGAACAGTGCTGCGCCTTTGAATGTGCTTTCGTGTTATTCCGGTTGTCTTCGTGTGATTTCGGCATTCGCTGTAGAGGTAAACGAGAGGCGAATGCTATAATTTTCCAACATTACGGCGTGTTAGTAAAACGCAGCGAGCCGTATGGGTAAACAGACCCTTTCCGAAGACCCATGGAACGTCCCACATGGCTATTAGGAGCGCATAGTAGCTTCAAGATTTAGGATTGTGAAATATACATTTGCATAAGCACATCATATGATAAGAATCTTACATGTTCTACATGGAAGGATGGCCAAAGGATGCGGGTGTGTACTATCCTTGTACTATCCTTAAATTAACGAAACGGATATCACAATGTGGATCACGTTCAACCGAAAGATATTATGCATAACTGTAGCATATAGGAAAAAGCAGACTACACAATGAATTACAGCCTGTTCGATGACGGAGCGCGTTAAGTGGTCAACTTTCAGATGCATTAATGTGACAGTCAGACGCCTTATCGACTGGACAACGGCGGTTCTTTCACACTACTCTTTTCGTTGCTATCCATTGTTCTTTAATTTAGTTTTTAAACTGAAATATAAGTAAAGTGAACATTTTGGAGCAATTTTAATGTGATAATATTGACTGAAGCACTGAAATTATCATCAACTTTCGTAACTAAATTCAGACTTATTTACTCCATCTCTTTGTTTTCATATTAAATCCACTAACGTTGCTAACCATGGCAGATTATTAAGAATAAAAAAACGTGCAAAATGTTATTTATTATTTTTAATCAACTGCCTTGGTCAGCAACTTTAGTGTATCCATTCCTTTATTTGAGGAGGAAGGGGGAGTGGACGAGTGCTATCAACAAGATGCCGCCCCCTGTAGGAGATGTGTAGCCTGTTATGTTTCTTTGAGTTTTAAGTATATTTTTATGCAGAGATAGAGTGATGAGGACTGGGCATACAGTTCACAGTGAGATCCGAACGATATGTGCCTTCACCGGGCATGAAACCTGGATTCCCTTGATGTGTAGCATAGATTCCGGCACATAATATTAGCATATTCCTATACTGTCTGCTGGTGTAGAACGGGTCATTTCAAAATCAATCAATGCGATGATTGAATGATTGCGAATAACGTTACAGCAACGAACTGGCTTATGTTCATACATGTGCGTCAACGCATGTAATTCCGCATTAACTTGGTAACGAACAGTGGAATTTGATGAAAAAAAGAGAGACCGTGGGATGTATTCGAACCGTTCATTTTCTAAATAATGGAGATTGATTTTGGTTGCATCATATTGTCCATGTAATTCCTACCCGCACGAGCTATTAAATAAACGCCCCTAATTACCTTTCAATATCGGCTTGTTCAGTCTCATTAAGCAGAGAGTCAATGATGCAAGAATTGTATTTTGCCGGGAAGGAATGCACACCATGAAATGCGAGAGTGTATGTGAAACAGATGTATCTAATAACAGCTTCATATATATTAATTTGTTAGCTAGCTTTGCGATGTTATTACCCGTTTGCATGGGGAGAAATAAATGCATCAGTATCATGAAACTTCGACTGTATGAACGTGTTACAGTCCAGAATGTTTATTTTGGTACATTTCCCGCCACTGTGATCTTCATCTGCGAACGTTTCATGCAAACATTATGACTGACCATGCTCTTGAACGAGTCCTCCGAAAAGGCAAGCAAATAATATCAAAACCTCAGAGCCCAAATTATTTTCCCTCTCCTCGGCAGTGAATGTGACAACCATGTGTTCAAATTCTCCTCTCAAAGGAAACGGTGAGCTTTGGCTAAAGTGTACCACGTGGTGTCTCCAGCGCTCCTGTTAGTGACGGCTACCAAGATCTTTCAACAGATGACAGGCCACCTAGTGGCGGGAACTGTACCAGGATAAAAATGTGCTCAAAACATATGCATTGGGTGACACTGGGTCCTAATGAACGATGCTCACAAGGCAAATTATACCTCAGTCTACAGTGCCACATGTGTGCACCTTCGTTCTGAACTGTGCATTTTCGAATCAAACTGTTTCGCGGAGTTGAGAACTGAATTGCATCTTTGTGTAATTCCCGCCCACGTGTAGCTACCGTTCTTTTCCGTTAAAAGTTCCAGTTTGATCTTCATTTGTTGTATTGAATATTAGCGTTCCTGCAACATGGCGTCCTTTAGCACACATTGTGAAGATAAATAGTGTTTTTGTGTGTTGTACACAGGTATTTTAGTGGTTCTTGTGGAAAGATTTCATCGATGCTCCCGTAATTGTTGTGCATTGCTATGGTATGAAAGTAAGCATAAAATAACTATTAAAATTTTATTAGAATTTGATGTGCCTTGGTATTCAATGCACATGAACTGAGAAGTTCACTTGTCCGTGTAAAATAATATAAATAAATAAACATGCATTCCTAAATATGAAAAATATTAATTTGGTGAAAGTACGTCTATATGTGAAGTGGGGTTGGGTGGATTGAGATTATACTTTTATTTTTAGTAGCTTTCTGCCTCTTGGGCTAATCGTGACGATGATGATGGACGATGACGATGAAATATATGAAAATTGGATATTGGATCTACTTGTTTCACATTTACGTTAATAATTTGTACGTAAGAATTTATCAACTTGAATATGAAATACCACTTTTTATCAATTTTAACACAGAAATAATGTAATGATCAGAGGCGGCGATTATGGGGGACGTGGGGGGATGTTGCCCCCACCTTTTGCCACTTTCGTCCCTGCAATATACTAAAAATTATTTACGAAGGGAAAGTAAACTGCCCTTTTCTCCTAGTTTTTTCACCAGTATCCTCCAGTGTTGGAACCCAATCGCCGCTACTGGTAAGAATAATAAATATTCATAAAAAATACCAATATATGAGATGCATAGGGAATTTCGGAAGAGAGTTGTAAAATAAAAAAGATGTCATGCTACTGACATTCATGCACTATCCTCTCTTATTGATTGATTGATTTATTTGCTTTATTTCACTTCGCTTTTTTTTGTCACTTTTAGCTAATTTGCGAAGATGGGGATGAATGATGAAATTGATCAATGGGCACTCACAAATATCCATGCCAAGGCCGGGATTCGAAGTAAAATAAACCAAATCACTCACTCACTCACTCATTAATCGGATACAGTGCACTAATTGGATATAGTGATTTTGCACATAATTTGGCCAAATCATATAACAATCATCCTCTAAAAATATAATTAATTGATTCTTGCTATTATCATTCACATAAGTGAGAAAAGGAAACAGAGGAAAGTTAGCAAACAGCCTATACCTGCAGTAATGTATGGCCATTTTGGACATTCTCAACAGCTAAGTAGTGAGTGGTCAGCGCGTGGAGTCAACATCATTTTTCTAGCTCTCGAGACTAGTGTCCGATATTATTTTTCAAGTAACACTTCTTCCCCATTCTCACCAAAATATTTTGGGAAAAATCGGGATTAACAAAATTATAGAACTGACATCTGGGATCGAACCTGGGACCACGAACTTGGTACGAGAGCCCTTGTTGCTAGAAATGATAGCACTAACCATTCTGCCACGTACATGTACATTGAGGAAAAATTATTTAAAAATGGTTCAGAAGTTCAATATTGTCAGAATAAAAATGAATATAAGTTAATAAACAATTCAGGTAATGTTAACTAATTTTCCATTTTTTTTGTACTACTCCCTCTGAACCATAATTATTGTCCGGTATGCCAAAATGGTAACTTTTTATTTAGGTTCTTTTGGATACTTGATCGGTCAATTTGTACTGATCCTTGAGTAATAACGTTGTATGACACATTCCCGTGTTTCATTTACTTCTTCTGTATACACCAATGTCACAGTTTGAATATCATACAATTATTATGGGACAACAAACAAAAGTGTACCGGACAATAATTATGGAACAGAGGGAGTAGTAATTTAAACCGAAGGTGCACATATGTACACCACCATTTTTCATTAATCTAAAATAAAAATATTTTCAAAATTCAAATTTTTGTGTTCAATTAGCTACAAACAATGAGGGAAAACCATAAATATGTTTTTGTTACTTTAAACAAAGCCTCAGGTCTCAAGAGGATAAATATTGTAACACTGAGTGGTTTCTTATTGTTACACAATTGTAGGAAACATCTCTTTTACGAGAAATAAGGGTACTACAGTTTTGACTTACAAAACTAAAGAAAAGTGACATACATAGGCCTAATTACGGATAATAACGATAAAAATATTTGAACCGCTTGAATTACATTTTCCAATGTTTAATGTTCCTGATTTCGTTCAAATATAATTCAAGACCAGTTCTATTTTTTAGCGGCTGTGAAACCTTCACCCTGAAGACACTATTTTTACAATAGCTGGCACGGTGAAAACATTGATGACTTCCTCACTGTTTTCTCACTGCTAATTATCTACCATTATTTTCACATATTTCTCTTACATCCTACATGTTTTTCGGAAATGAAATGTTATTGATACGGTATAGAGGTTTGTCTTCTGCTTAGCGAATGAACATGGTGAAGGAGAATTTACCTGCAAATACTTAAAGTATCCCACTCTACTACTCAAAGATTTGAAAATAGCAGAATTTGTGGCTCCCGCAAATATGGGAAATTAATTTATCGTTCACGGTCTTTGAAACGTTCAAACGCGTTACCAGTTTAGCCACACAAAGTATTAGATACAACTTTACTTAGTCTAAAACCTGGACATTCATGGTAGTTATATCATGGCCAAAATATTGATGAATGATGATGACTCACTATAATTTCGCTGGTTGTGTCTCACATCACCGATTGGCAAAAATAATCTTAATGTACTTCGAATAAATTAAACAATGAATTTGAATCTGAGATATTTGTGTAGCTTCTTGCCAAAACATTGAATAAGAGTTAGAATCTATTGCTTGTAGACAATGGTTGTTCTGTTTTGTCTATAATTTATGATGTGTTTATCGTGTTTATCTCTGCTCTTAACTTGTAAAAGTTTAAAAAAAAACACTACTAATTGAAATACAAAAGATTAGATTTTAGATTTTTCTTCACATTGGTTGAAGCAAGTTCTCTTCTGTTATTGCAGTTACTGACTAAGCTGTTGAAATGTTCCTATGTATGAAAGTTTCGGTACCTAATTGCGCCTAAATATTACACCAGCTTCTAATTCTGATTCTGATTTATTAATTTAATTGATTCGGTAATAATCAAACAATTTTATTTGAACGCTTCGTAATTTAAACGGGATACTGGAAACCATATTTTTGGAGTTATGAATTTGTAGTTGATGTGCACAACGACACAATATTTGCCAGGAGATCCCTAGTCTTTGAACAAGTCCATAGATTTTCTTACATACAATGAACCAGTATTACATGTAGTAAAACCTCTTTCATTAATATTTCTGTGGCTTTATATCCCCACACGACCAAGTACGACCCTACTTTATTATTCAATACATGTGAAACTTACGCAAAAAAATAAATGTTTGCTAATAGAATTTGTTCCGAATGGATAATGTGCTTGCATGTATCATCGACTGCAGTATTGTTCAGCCCTAGAAATGCCAGACACTGCAAGAAGATGAAACAAGATCATATGACTAGACACTATACAGCGGGATAGTAAATATAATAGTTTATTTTATATAAGCTTTATGCCTTGTATATGTCGCTAGAAACTAGTTCCTATTGCACATCACATAAGCAAATATACAGAGCACAACTTCTGCACTTGGAATTGAACCAAAACGTGAAATTAAATTACAAGTGAAGTATAAAGATATAAACTAGATTCTATACGTCATTGACTTTCATAGGACATCAATTCTGCCTATTCAGTCGTAAATTCCGTGATACTTCTCTACTTCCATCTCCGTCTTTCTCATTTGTTCCAATGTCGTACATATGTAAACGTTCCAGCTCACAAAAACTATTTTAATGTTTACTAAGCCATTCGGGAACAACATTGTACTCCTGTTACGGATATTATTTCATGTCTCTCAGTAGTTTGAGAGCAGTAATACTTTCAAAAGTTACTTGCATGTTAGAACTACAAATTGTAATAGTTGACCTGCTATCTTTGTTGTGCATTTTATACTATGAACTGTGATTTCATACTGGTGGCTTTGGCCTTGACTATATACTGCTGTCATTCATATAAAGAATAAAGTTCTGTCTGTAACGTCACACTGGACACCCAGATTCGATTCCAGATTCCCGATTTAAGGCGGAAATTATTTAGGCATTGTCTCCCAGTATAAAGCGTCTCCAGGGCTCTTTCACTCTCCAATCAATAGGTATCTAGGGGATAACTCTGGCGTGTGAAGTGTGTTGCTGATCAAATCCCACCTTCTGCATGGTCTAGCTCCAGAATGTTCCAGCACCTTTTACCTTCACACACACACATTACACACAGAAAGAAGTTCGTTTGGATTAATCAATGAATAGTTTCCGCCAAACATGTTTAAATAGGCGATAAATAAAATGATGCTTTTTATAAATCGTGCACATTTGTTTAGAGTTATCAATTTGTGTGTGTGTGTTTTCTCAGGCCTTAGATGGGGGACGAACCAAGAGGTACTTTTACCTGGAACTTGACACCAAGTGGCAAATACTACGAAAGTAACTCTTCTTGTCATATTACCTTCATGAATAGGAAGGTAGGGCTTGTTGATATGGTTGTTACTTTTGGCTAATCGCGAAGATTAAGATATGTAATGATATGATGACATTGATGAAAGGACATTCACAAAGAACCCGTTGCCGGGTCGTACCCGGGACCCCTGCTGTCGTAGCACTGTGATTTCAACTTGATCAGTGTTGAGGTCGTTTAGTAAATAATCTGTAAATTGGAACTGTATACACCCTGTTCTATAATTTTTGTAGGACTGTTAAGGTTTTCATATGACTGACTATCCCTCGTCTGTATGAGCTGGTGAGTGTGTGCCATGCATCTGAAAGTCCATTCAACCCATTTATTGCAGTATGAAATTGCGCCTTGCAACATAAGCCTTTCTTGCAGATTTATTGTCCTTCTACATGTTGAATTTGAAAATTTATCAACCGGATTTTTTTCTCTTTTTCTTAGGAAGTGGCTTGCGCGATATCTCCCTCCGCCCCACTTCTTCAATAAGATTTATTACTTGAACGTTCAGTGAGCTCTTAAATCTTAACAACAGTTGTGTGCACAACCCGTGCATTTTTCCAATCGGAATGGAGTATTTCCTCTCCCAGATGCATGAACATGCAGCACTTTACTGTACTTGTAATTTTACTTTCACGTCGCTTTCCTACCATTTCAGATGATCGCGATGGTGAGATGAGTGATGATTAATGAACTCTCACTCGTGTGAAGACTAGAACTCGAAACCCAGAATAAGGGCGTGTTCATGAGTCTATATATTTCACACTTAAGTGCCAAAAGTCATGTGATACCTACCTAATATTGTGTGGAACCTCCTTTAGTCCGGCGAAGTGCAGCAACTCGACGTGGCATGGACTCTACCAGTCGCCAGAAGTCTCCTGAAGAGACGTTAAGGAGAGCCGCCCATAATTGTGTGGTTGTTGCAAGTGCAGGATCTTGTGGACGAATCATATCCCAAATGGGTTCCACGGGGTTCAGGTCTGGCGATCTAGATAGCCAAATCATTCGTTGGAATTGTCCAGAATGCTCTTCAAACCAATCGTGAACAGTCGTGCCCCGGTGATATGGCGCATTGTCATCTGGAAAATCCCATCGTTGTTAGGGTACATGGAATCCATGAAGAGCTGCAAATGGTCACCAAGCAGCTGAACATAACGATTCCCAGTCAATGACTGGTTCAATTTAACCAGAAGACCCAAACCATGCCATGCACACACGCCCCATACAATTATGGAACCACCACCAGCTTGCACGGTGCCGTGTTGACAACTTTGGTCTATAGCCTCATGTGATCTTCGTCACACCCGAACCCTACCATCAGCTCGTACCAACTGGATTGATTGATTGATTGAATTTGAAATTTTGTGTAAAATGCAAAATGCCTATTCTTTCCTGTTAGAGATATGATGAAAACTAATGTTACGAAGGCCAGGGGGGAGGGATTAGCTTCATTTAAAGGCAATTTAATTTTGCATATTTTGCCTATTTCATACAATATTGCCTATGTTATTTCATAAATGCCAGATATTGCCTATTTTAGGCATTGTCTTTAAAATTTGGACATGACTGAACTCGGTGCATACAATTTCCTGTTCCCAGGATTAGTTTCCGATGTTTCCAAGAAATTTACCAGATGCTAAAGGTCAGGCTGTTCGTGAGAAATGTCAGCAACTTATTGCAGCTAATAAGGACTTGGACAAATTAAGGGCAATTCAACAAGTTCTGAAAGGTGAAAATATACAAACTGAGTTAGATCCACATGTTATCGCGTGCTTTAAGTATGCTCCGATAACATCTGTGGAGGTTGAAAGATATTTTTTCAATTCTAAAAAATGTGTTGTCCGATAGCAGACATAACTTGTCGGTTGATCACCTGAAGAAATACCTTGTTGTGATGTGCAACCGCAATCAGTGCTTCTTATTCAGAGACTGCCAAACCGTACAGTACAAACTTGAAATGCATTTAAACAGTTTCTTAGTTCGAACTGCTGTGTGGAATATATAGTGTAAATTTTTTAACTCAAATAACCCTGTGTGCAGTGATAAAGTGTATATTTAAATAATTTGCGTACTGGTTGGAAGTTGCCAACATTTTCTTTTGTCAGACTATTGTGTGTAGCCATTATACATGTACATGGGAAAATTTTGGGCTGACGTGACTCCTGTTTGCAGTGATTTATTAAGTACAATATTGGACTGCTGTCTATAATGATGAGCTCCTGGTTTATTTGAAGCAACTATAAAGAATGTACTGCTATGTTTCTATATTTTTTAAACACCTATTTCTTTTTGTATGTCTATCTTCATTATTTTGAGTTAAATTTCATTGCCTTTTTATTGCCTATTTGTATTTTAATGCCTATTTTGAATATTATAAGTGCTTATTTGCCTACCTATTTTATATGTTTTTAGTGCCTAAACATCCGGTCTCTACTTATAACTAATAATACAACTGTAATGTCAGAGACTAAAATATTCTGACTTCAGTTAAAAGCTGGTGCTGTAGAGGGGTACTCAGCACAAATAAGGACAAAGCACAGAACAACAAACACACATTCCTACGAAGACGCCAGAGCCTCGTTAGTGTGCAAAATGCAGTCCAGGGTGTACTACGTGGAAGTGAGGTTGACAATTGGGTGCACTAGGTGGAAGCGTCATCCCTTACACCTCTTGTACAGTGGGAACCATGAGTATTACCGTGCAAATTGTCCATCATCATGTTCATGCACTTTATTTGACCCAATAAGAGCTTCAAGAATGAAAAGAAAACTCAAAACAAGTTCTCGACAACTTCTGCATCAGCGAACATAGAGATCCATCGCTTAAAAACACATGGGATGTGAGAGAAAAATTAATGAAAATAGTCATGGACAATTTGCACGGTAATACTCATGGATCCCACTGTACCAACCGGAATCGTGATCATTAGATAATAGCATTAGCAGACTTTCGTGAAACGTAAGTAGTTCTACTCTATTTATATTAACGACTATATTACAGAAAGAAAGCGACAAGCTTAAGATTTCATTTTCTCAGGAGTAAGTGTCAGAAACTTTGGAAATAATTCTCTTTGTGCCATGGCAATTAACAAGTCCCATATTGGATTTCCCGTATCGACTTATTTAATTGTCTAATAAATCTAATCTCTCTTAATGTATTTGTGCTGAACTTTGTTTACTCTGCAAAACGATTGTTCAAACATTTCTGTTTGTTGTTATATGATGCTATCTATATTTTTTTATAATACTCAGTCATTCATTTTGGGAAGGGTACGTGTCCCCTTGCCCCTCCCGCTATTACCGCTAATGTGTGTACCTGATACAGGACCTAAATCCGTTGATAATTTAACATGGGTTTGTAACCAGTGGAAGAATTATTGCCAGTATCACAGAATCCCAAAGCATTGTTGCGCTTTACGCGCCACAATTTCTGCTGACTGAAAATGAGATATGGACAAAAATGTTTACACTGTCCGATTATATACCTATATATTTTCCCCATAATGTATATCTTCTTTGAATGAACTTCTTGTATATAAAAAAAGTTGTGTATCAGAAAAATGACACTGTGCAGTTTATACCAGCAAGCTCAGTTAACGCTTGGTTGTAACTCAGAGATTAGTGACATTTATAAAGCCGATTTCACAGACCCTGTGGTTTAAATATGACTCGTACAATATCACATGAAAAACGCATTACTCTGGCCATTGTTGTCGCTACATGTTTAAGCTTTTGCCTGTATCAGGATTACAGCTTCTAATCTCCTTGCCCCCCTTTCATCCCCTCCCCCCCGTGTGGCACCGAACCGAAACCATTTTTGCATGCTCTGTGTGTCACTAACGACAAATGCGATGTTTTGAAAATCTCTTGCAGAGAGCATGCTTGCTGTTGCTGGAGGTTTGGTTGGCCATTAAATGACGGGTGCGTTTGTCAACTGTCTCTGTTCCTTACTGTGTACAGTTGTCGAATTAATTTGTGACTGGCAGGCCTACTAGAAGAGTTGGTAGGGGGCGCTTCACTGGAAATGTTCAATGGAGGAACATTAGCATAATACAGGGAGGTTATTTCAGTCGTTCACCGCCAGCGATACGGCCGTTCGGCGGACTCTTCATGCAACAGGTCCCGGCAAATTGCGTTCAGGAAGTCCGTAACAGAAACCGCTTGTTTTGTAATGTTTCCACTTTTCACAATTACAGTTACAATTACAATTGAAATAAGCACGTACCTTGTCGCAAGGATGCTGGAAAAGGTGTCCTCCCAAATACAAATATTTCTGGCACATTATTTCTGACATCTAATCTTAGATTAGTCATCGCTACTTTATCCTCAGTTGTCGCGACAGAGCCGGCAGCTTATCGGGGGTTGGATGAGTTGTCTGTCAGCCGCGAGAGGGCGCTTCATACGGCACGTGTCGGCAGTGATGCCAACCGTAGGGACATGTCCCTAAGCATAGGGACTTTTCACTAAATTTCGCCCGCGTAGGAACGTAGGGACAGATTTTGCCAAATGAGGGAAAACGTAGGTACTTTTTTCAATCTTGGTAAATGACATTTTATGAATTAGTTTATCTGGATACTTTAGCGAAGAGGAGAAAAAAAGAACTAACTAACAAATCTCCATCAGAATTTTGGAACATGTTATCGGTTACCAAAAACTTTCAAGGCAAGTTCCTTTTTGAAAACATTTCCACTCTCGCGAAAATAGTGCTAACATTGCCACATTCTAAAGCGGAAACGGAAAGAATATTTTCAATGTTAAGTGATACAAAAACAAAAAAGGGAAATAAAATGGGACCAGAATTGTTAAAGACTGCAGGAAATACAGCATCACCAACCAACATCTATCTCTGCACAGCAGCAGCATGTATGACTTCAAATAACATAATCAACAGTAAACGACTCAACCTTATTCATTAGGGGTGTGCGGGATACTTTACTTTAAAAAGTCGTTAATTCTCGACGTTTTCTGCCTTGTAAGTTTCTGGAACTTATCGAAAATTGTAAGTTTTTATTCTAGAAATGCAAAAACAATCACTTAAAGTGAAAATGACTTGTAAAATTCGAGATTTCCAGTGCTTCGGGAAATTTCGAACATTTCCCGTCCCGAAAATTTTCCGACTTGGTCGGGAAATTGCAAATTTTTCAGTCCCGAATGTCGGGATTTAAAAAAATTACCGTCCCGATCCCGTCCCGACCCAAAAAATTCTGTCCCGCACACCCCTATTATTCATTAAGGCAAGAATTTCCAATACCGGACCCTTCTGTAATTTCTATGCTACGTCTTATACTCACGAAATAATTATTCGTGATGATTTATCTCAAGTTAACATGTTGGGGTGAGGGGGAAAAAATGTTAATTAACGTGTAAAAGTTGTAAAATAAGCATTTCAATTCTCGCAATGATTCTCCGTATACAAGTATGGTAGCCATATTTGTTGATATGAACAAATTACAATTAGTTACGCTGTCTACAGCGTTGCCACACTGTTGATTTCATACTTGGAGAGCATGGATTGTGTAAGAATAGCTGAAGAGAACAGTAAAAAAGTTGTTAATGTTATACAGATTGTTAGGTGGAGTGTGCAGGAGGGCTAATTAATAAACTTATTCATTTCAGTATATTGCCCAAAGAACATGCTTACATGTGACAGCGACAATCACGATGTAGAAGAACTGATTTGATTACAGGTAAATTTGGCAACATTACATCAATCATAAAATTGCAGGATACGAAAATGGCGTCTTCGATGATGTTAAAGTGCTACGAAAAAAATATTTTTTATCGGTTCGTAATCACAATTACCGCAAAACCATTCAGGAATAGCCCCACTGAGCATTCTCGGTAAGGTTAGGTTAAGTTAGGTTAGGCAAGGCAAACATAGTTAAAATTTGGGCTCGAAAAACGGGTAGCCCAACAAACCATTGACGGATAGCCCCACGAACCATTCAGGTAGAAAAAAGCACCACGCCATGAAGGCGTATAGGGGATGTGAGGGTAACGCCCCACACTTTCTTGATCCGGTCGTGAGTGGGGGTGATGTGATCAGCATCACGCCCCTGACCGCCTTTACCCCCCAGGGTTTCCCCCAGGTACCCATGTTATTCGACGCTGGGTAGGCGCCGGGGCCGCTTCCAGGTACGGTTAGGTTAAGTTAGGATAGGCAAATGTAAATTCGCTCCTTCATTAATTGTGGAAGCACCGAGCAGAAAGATTTGGTAAGTAAATGTGAATATTTTATCTTCTGTTTTGCATGCTCATGAGGTGATAATTTTTTTAGTCGCTTTACTTGGCGTAGGGACATTTGGTCAGTTGTAGGGACATTTTGACTACGTCTGTAGGGACATTGCCGAAAAATGGTTAGCAACACTGTCGGCTACCAGACGTCGTGAGTGTAACGTACCCTCATGCTCACTTCTGTTTGCGTTTATCAGTACGCGTCTTTTTTATACTGTGTTATTGAGTTGGTGTGCTAGTGCTTTATTGTGTGTTAATTGTTAGTCATTCATTAGTTATGTCGTTAAACAAATATAGTCTTGAACAGAGAGTTTTTATGTACGATAATTACGTGAAAACGAATTCTTGCAGAAAAGTGGTCAGGGAATTACGATAGACAGGATCTCTTGAACCTAAGAAACGTGTTGTATTGCTGTTAAAGGAGGTGATTTTCAACATCTCTTATAACACAGGAGGTTAGTGATCATCATTATTATTACTTTTAAATATCATTTTACGCTTTCGGTTTGCTTTATGCGCCGGGATGCTGTCTTCCCTTTCTGTCAACTGAAGATAAAGTAGCGACGTCTAATCTAAGATTAGATGTCAGAAATAAGGTGCCAGAAATATTTGTATTTAAGAGGACACCTTTTCCAGCATCCTTGCGACAAGGTACGTGCTTATTTCAATTGTAATTGTAACTGTAATTGTGAAAAGTGGAAACATTAGAAAACAAGCGGTTTCTGTTACGGACTTCCTGAACGCAATTTGCCGGGACCTGTTGCATGAAGAGTCCGCCGAACGGCCGAATCGCTGGCGGTGAACGACTGAAATAACCTCCCTGAACAGATATGCTACAGCAATTTTGGCTATTACTCTAATAAACAAGTTGGAGCTTCCAGAAATTTTGAGAAAATCAAAGTTTTCAAATGAAAGAAGTAGAGAACTCGGGAAAAACCAAAGTGCTAACTGAAGACCTCCTTAAAATGACCCCGGATTACCATTTTTGTCTTTGGACAGATTTTACAGTGAAGGTTAGAAATGGTAATTATGAAATATTTTATTGTGTATTTCGTCTCCCTTTCCTCGGGAACGCAGCTATGTAATGATTCATGCCCGTTTCGCCCACTACCGAAGAACTTGTTTTATTGGCCTAAGTGATAACCCGCGTCAGAACGGAAGTACCGTTTCGCCCATAGGGAAATGTGAAAGTAAAAATTCCCAATCGTGTAGAGCCACGTGTCTTTTCTCTTTACATCCCACCTAAGCGTGGGTTTGAAATAGATCACCATCAAATGCAACATGATTGTGTTGTGTTGCCTAACCTAACCTAACCCCACTGGCTAATACTATTGTTGATATGTGTTTGTACTGTGTATTCTTATGTATATGTATCTGTATTTCTGTTATTAATGCATTAAACAATGCGACAATGCTCTCCTTTGGAAGCCACACCTGATTAGTTGGCTCTTTACTTTCACATTTCCCCTCACATTCAAACCATCTTTTAAAAATTCCCTCTGGGCGAGACGGTACTTCCGTTCTGGCGCGTGTTATCACTTGGGTCAATAAAACAAGTTTTTCGGTACTGGGCGAAACGGGAAGACACGCTATGTAATATCCACCATTACAATTCCAACCCCTTCTGAAATAATATCCTTCTTCCGCCAGTGTTCTATGCAAATTTGATAGGCCCTACAAGTGCTAATAACACTCGCATATCCCTGGTTTAATGGTTATTGAGTTTTTTAAAGATTTACTAATTTGGATAATTTATATAATTAATTAGCTTTTGAATCTTATTTACACTAAGATATAACTATCCGAGATCGTCAATTTCCGTTGTCATTCAACTATCGTAACAAAATGCCCATGGCAGTCTTTAAAGTTTTAATGGCTATTGTATAGCCAAATTAAAGTAAGGCCAGCGTTTTGCTCAGCCTCCAATAGCATAAGAGCCTGGGCAGATTTCAAGAACATGCTTGACTATTTAGAGGACCTGCTGTGACGCATAGCAAAGGCAACTCCGCAAATGACCAATCACCTTGCCTACTTTCTCATTGACGCAACAGGAGGTTTCACGTAGGAAAATACAACAGATTTGGTGTAATTCGGAACTGTAATTTATAATCATTATCTACCTTTATGCATGATAAAACATTCAAATTTCAATAAGACGGTATTGTCTCTTTTTTGTATATTAGGAGCCAGACTATTAATATTTAACGGTATAATAATGTAATTTTTACTGTACCTTGTAATAGTGTAGTTTCCTTGTAATGTTAATCGAGATAATTAAGTTGTTTTTGTTTTTTTAATCTTAAAAGTGAGTTTCTTTAAGAAATATGTTTTGGAGAGTACGTTCAATAATGTATTTACAATCAGAAGGTAAAATAATACAGATTTTAAAGAGGGAACAAACTAGTTATGACATATTCATTTTTCAAACTACTGTACGTAGGCCTATTTATATTAAATTACAGGTACGCAACACACCATTAGCTTCAATATTCTTGCCGTTCACAGTACTCATCAATATAATTTGCATTGTTTGTATCCTTTTCGCTGAGATGTCTTCCTTTTCTCCACATTGGATTGCACAAGGAGTGGAAAAAGGTTGAGAGAACCGACCGTTGGTTCTGAGATTCCAGTTTATCACAATGGCAAACATTTCACTCTTTGACAAATGATCGCCAGTCGGTTTGATCTGGGAACTGCCTGTCAAAAACTTCGAGAACGATTTTGTAGCTCGGTCGAAAGGTCAATATCGTGTTGGTGCCCCCGCAGAAGCCCTTTCTTCATCTCCCTCCCTCCCATCGTTACTTCCCCCCTTTCCCGTCTAGCTTCTCGAGCAGACCGAGGCGAGGGTTCGAACTTTCTTCTTTCCTCCTCCCCCGCCCCCTATCTAGACCAAGTTCTTTTTTCTCTTTGGATTTGATTTGTTGAGGGGAAACCAGCGGTAAATGCACTTGGATAATGTGTCGCTCTTCGACGACCCCTGCGTAACGAGACGATTTGTAGGGGGCGAGGAGGGGCGAGATTTTTGGGCAGCGTCCAGCCAACAAGTTGAACGACCTGTTATGCTTTGAATTACCCCAAAAGTGAGACATGGATCTGGCGATTAAAACTCCATACTGGAGGCTTCGGACGTGATTGTGAATCCATTTGTTAACTATTTTCTGGTTCTTGCTTGTATTTTTATTTTATTGTTGTTATTTTACTTCTCAGGGCTAATGATTGTAATGTGAATGAATGATAGATGAATTTCCGATGCTAGATAGTTGCTGCTAATAAGGTTTATAAGTATGTGTATCGACTGATACTTTTCCCAGGGGAGGTTAAGTTGGAGTGTCATCAGAAGAAAGAAGCGTTTCAAAGGACAGAGGAAAGAAGACATGAAAGAAACGATAAAGAATGAGAGATAGAGAAATGATTAAATGAAGCGAGACGGAGAGCGTGTGAAGAGGACAGAAATAAGGATGTGATAGGCAGAGAAAGAAAAATAAAGAAATGAGACACACAGAGAAAGCGAAAATACAAGGAAAAAGAAGAGAGAAAGAGAAATGTAGAAGCGAGAAAAAGAGAATGGGACAAAAAATGAGAATGCTGATTGATCTAGTTTATTTAACGTCGCATTTCTGTCACTTTTGGGTAATGGGGACGATGGGATGACACATTCACAACACGAGCCCCAGAGAAGATTATACTGGCTGTGAAGCCAGGCGCAAGAGCCTTGTTCGCCTACAATATTGCAGCTACTGTGGGTGTATTGTGTGGGAGTGTTGTTCAACTTTGGATACAGCAAAACACCAAAAACTTTAAAGCATTCGCGTGCAACTAGAAATTACAAATTGTAATCAATGATGGATCTTCTAAATTTAACTAAACCTAGCTTCCTTGCCTTAGAGGATTCCATGGAAATCCTTTCATCTTGCCATCCACAGACGACACATAGTTAGTTGGAAATAGATTTGTCAGACTTAACTGATCCCCCAACGTTACAAATGATTAGGGCAACCAACTTTATGCTTTAAGCAGCTGCAAATTATGCTTTTCATTTTCTTAAATTATGCTATATTATGTTTTTCCTAAATTTTGCTTCCCTATGCTGTTTATTAAATTATACTTTATTATGCCTTTTATTTCACTCACTTGTATTACCATACACTTTTTATTTCACTCGATTTCTATTAACACATAGGCATTGAAAATTGTAAACATGAAACTATCAATAAAACATAATCGTTTTCTATTAGAATTTAAGACAAGACAATATATTTCAGAATTGAGAGAAATTGAACTTAACACACACAAATGGAAAATACAAGTAATCTTAAAAACAACGTTTTACGCTAACTTCAAACAATTCCTTTTCTTGTTTTCAATTTTCTTCTTCATTGTAGTCATCGCTGACGTATCAGTGTTGCTGTTAGCTACCCGAAAGCAAGCCGCAAGTGCACTTCGAGATTTTCTTCTTTAAACGAAGACATGCGTGGATTTAGAATCCAAGTGGAGGCACAGTTAATGCTTTCATGGCCAAAGTACAGCGCCTTGAATAACGTAGTGTGGAAAACGACCCAAGAAACTGGTTCCCCGAGACGATGACAAGTAGATGGCAGTGCAATCGACCCAGGTGCTAATTTTGTTATGAAAGTAATGCGGCTTAGTTTTTGGAATATATTGTGTAGATTTGTTTCTCTAGAAAGGCGGTAAGTGAATTGATGGAAACAGTTATATTTGTGGAGTGATTTGCAGTCACGAAATGGCATTAATTTGGAAAGAAAAGTAAAATAAAATTAATAAATAAATAGCATGCGTAACACAAGAAGAAACATCGCAATGTGATTCCGGACGTCAGGTCTTGGACTGTGTATTAGAGTTTATTTTTCTATGTTATTAGAATATAAATAGTATCCTGAGAGATATTTCATACCGAAGCGACAAACCACAAATGTCGCTTGAAAGCGAGCAGTCGGAAATCAATGCAGCCTTTCGAACCGTAGGGACAAAAGCTCTGACCACCGTTTCCTCAAGGAGACTTTACACCAAAGTGACACGCGACAAACGATACGAGGATTTCACACCAAAGCGACACGGGTCATTCGGTGCAAGGCAACTTTCATACCGAAGCGACACATGTTGCTTGGAAAGGAGCCAATCAAGAGCAACATTTCACATCGTAGGGGCATGACGGGAAGCACAGGCCAGCGTTCGGTTGGTGAAATCCTCAAGCGATAAGTGTCGCGTGCCGCTTGTCGCTTTGGTGCGCAATCTCACTAAAGCAAGACACTCATTGCATCGCGTATGCGCGAACAACAAACCACGGTAACATGTTGCAAGCTATTGAGGAAATGGCCCTGTTTGAGCGACGCAGAAGCGACAAAGCGACACGTGTGGCTTATCGTGTCGCCTAGAGCTGTTGTTGTAATGTGCGGTTTATCGTGTCGCCTATCTGTTGTTCACAAGCAACGCTTGCCAATAGACTGAAGGTACCATGTCGCTTGTCACTTAGTTGGGAACTCCCCCTGTAGCGCGTCTCTTCGGTCTCAGCACCCTTCCGACCGAAGTAACAAGTAGCACGCGAATACGCCATATGAACGTGTCGTTTGCTGTTTGGACCCTCATGTGCAATGAATGCTATTTTACAGTCTGGAAGTGTGTATCACTAGTGTGACAGTGTGAACATCCCGTGTCGCTTGTCCCATTGGTTTGAAAGTTGCCTTACACTCATGTCGATGGCACTAAGAAAGTTTTGTGGGGTTCCCCTTGTCGTTTCATGCAATCATCATTATCATCATCGCCGTGATTAGTTTATAGCGGAAGAAAAGAGACAGTAAATATCAAAAATACAAATGCTTCAGTGTGTATATCTTTAAAAGAAATGATGATGATGATGATGATAATAATAATACTGAACCTAATTCATACACAAAAATTTAGTTGCCAAGAACATTCCACGCGTATTTTTTCTCCCGTATTATTAACGAAAGCATGACGATAACAGGACGTTGTCGACTGTCTAGAATGTTCGTTAATATCTTCGCGACCACTGTACCAAATATCATAGCAATTATCACATTCATAGAAATGCTTCATGTAAAATAATCAGACGTTGCAGGGAAAACTCCATTTACTTCCATTATAAGCAGTCGAACACCAAGCACCGGGTTCAACACCAGCGCCTCTAGCGGATCATTTTCGAGTGGAACCAGCCTGAGAGCGCAGAAGCATGCCGTTTTCCACACTACGTTATTCTAGGCGCTGTAGCCAAAGTACTCAAATTTCGCATCTTATTCAACTGTTTCCTCCAAAAGGAAAAGAGGGAAACGTTAGTAATATCGTCGTCTTGAAGAATTACACGATACATGCACAATTCTTCCAAATGTATATCCACCTGAGAGAAACGTTTCAATTATGCTTTATTTTTGTCAATTATGCTACATTATGCTTATAAAATTAGCAAATATAGAGATGTATAGCGGTCACAATCAAAGATATGGTGAAACATTATATTATGGTTTTAATGCTTTGTGGTTGGCCTACAAATGATCAAGTTAACCATTTAAGTGCCATAAACTAACTGCAATTGAAAGAAATGTAAATCTGTTACAGTTAAAGCTACTTATTTTCAATGATAATTATTTTCTAGTATTGTGAAATGTAATCTTACTATTTTAAAAGATATCATTGAATTTATTATGAATTTTCGTTTAGTGGTACATTCTAAAAGTTTATGAACTCCTAATAAAGACTATCATTGTTTACACGTAGTTGAACATCACTGAGCTAAACATCTAATTGTAAACTTTTAACTGCAACCTATTTCAAGAAAAAAAGCAAAAGTATTAATGGAAAACAAAACCTAACTTTATCCCAAAAGGATGGAAAACTACAGCCGTGTCTCGCGAGTTTTCAATTGTTCCCATTTTCTCCTGCCATCTATCGCTAACTGAGTCAAACAGTCCGGAAGAAGAGGAGGAAAAATCACTCTCTCGGTTGTCTGAGGTACTGAGGAGGAATGAGAGGAGAAAAATGCGAACGGGAGAATGTGAGATGGGAGAGCGCGTTTCTGGATGAGGTCCAACTTGTGCAGATCGATATTGTGGGGTCCATTCTTACAGATTGGAGATGTCTTTGGTGCCCAAGGAGAAGAGGGGATTAGAAGGTAGTGTGCTCCTCATTTCGTCAGCTACAGATACTAATTATCAGTATGCTGAAGATCCTAATGCTTAATGGTACTTTGTATCGTATCTAAACCACTGTGACGGCTCCAGAATAAAATTAGCGGGGAGGAAGAGGAGGGGGTCTGAATGATTTTGGGGCAGATAGTCACATTTAATATACAACTTGTTTCAAAATTATTCATCGGCTTTCAAATGCTCATCTATTTCGAATTTAAAATGAGAGTGGTAAGTGATTTGTCAACCTACCGATCTCCGTGCCGGAACGGTTCGCACAGCTTGCTACGACACCATGGATCCGTGTCACTTGGAAACCAACCATCAGAAATAAATGCAACGTTCCGAACCGAAGCGACACGGCAACCTGAACGTGTTTCTTGTCGCTTTCATGTCGCTCGGACTGGGCAGTTTTCTCAATATCATGCATCGTGTCGCTTCGGTGTGTTGTTCGCGAATGCACTTTGAATGTTTTGCTTCAGACTGAAGGGCCCCGCCCGTGTTGCTTGTCGCCTGTCGCTTCAGTCTGAAAGCTCCCTAAGTTACAATAAGTCGGTACCACCGTTTGCCATTTTTTTTGTGTGTGGCAGGCAGTGATGTGCGTCTACGCGTAAACAACGATAGTCTACATTCTACACGTAGACTATTTTATACACGTAGATGACGTAATCTATGTAAACAACATGGCGAAAGGTGATAACTTAGCAAAGGGCGCCGTGGAGTTAAAATAAAATTATACTGCATATCAGTTGCTGATGTGTAAGGAGAAATTATCATACACTTTCTTTCAAATTCGAACAATTTCTCACGTAGGAAGAAACCTAATATAGGAAATATTCTTGTGTTTTATGGGGAAGATACCACTCTTGCCTCACGACTGCCATCTGTTGTTGTTTTTTGCATACTATTTATCTTCTTCCATAGTTGATAATAGAAGAGAAGATAAATTTTGTTGTAAATAGGGTTCTTTTCATTTCGTTGGGAACCAATATAATTGAAAATGTCACTTTCCTTTCATGAAACCCTTGAAAATTAATTTTAATGCACTTTAGATTGTCTACGTAGTCTATGTAAACTACAACACAATGTGATCTACGCGTAGATTACGTGTAGACAACGCATGTAGACGTAAACTTATAGTCTACGGCACATCACTGGTGGCAGGTGATAAAATTTTAATTGGTTGTCGTCCTAATTGCGAACACTTGCTGCCCGAACAGGAATAACCTCAAAGCGCTGTTTCCTAATTGCATTACTAAGGAATAACTTAAAACTAAAACACAATTGGAAATGTAAAACATTTTTAGATTGGTTCATTAAAATATAACAGCCGCGGTAGCTCAGTCGTTAGGGCGTCTGACTACCATTCAAGAGATTCGGGTTCGATCCCCGGCGGGGGAGAACCGGGACTTTTCCAACCTGTTTAAGCGGTTCCGGCACCCAAAGTGGGTACATGGAGGAAACTCTGGCGGGTAAAGGCGGCCAGGGGCGTGGTGCTGACCACATCACCTCCAGCTTTGCAGAGATCAAGAAAGTGTGGTGCCCTAACCCTACACCCCTATACGCCTTCATGGCGTGGTGCAAAGCACAGGGGAGCACTACATCAAAATATTAAGTTTAATGCTGTTTAAAGAGTATTTGGACTTTCTTTACTTTTTGAAATGCTAGGATCACTTTGTCATGGATTGCTGCCTGATAAGTTAATCAGGTTGACTATCAGTGCCGTCGCTTAGGGGAAGTGAGGGGGTGCAGTTGCACCCCACTCTTTGCCACTTTTGCTCCCACACTATGCTAAACTTTATCTATCAAGGGAAAGTAAACTGTCCTTGTCCCCCCCCCCCCAGTTTTGGCACCTTGCCCCCCCTAGTTTTGGAACCCAATCTCCGCCACTGTTGACTATTGTTGCTAATGAAACCAGTCGTCTCTGTGGGTCACTACCCTTATTTGACTTTCAAAAGAGGTTTTTCAATTCCATGTGTTCGCAATTAGGACATGGAATTATTTCTCACTTGCATGCGTTCGCAATTAAGACTATTTAGCCGTTGTTCGCAATTAGGACACAATCTTGAATATACTCTGCAACCTCTGTTACCACGTCAATGACTTCTGCGATTTGGCAGTCTTTGCAGTCCTGCCGCTGGATCGGAGTCGTTGCATTGTTTCGCAGAGTGGAAGTAAGGTCCTCTGCAAGAGTGAAGAATGGCGATCGCGTCCTTGCTGAACGAGAAAAGACAAAAAGAAGAAAAGTGGGGGAGAGATGCGAAATAAAGAAAAATGGATATGTATACAGAAACAACCCCCTTTTTGTCCTGCGGCACTTTTCCGCAAGCAGAAAAAATGCCCCTTCACGTTCGAGTCTGCGGACAAACTCTGGAGACAATTGCATCTGCTTGAGCCATCAACCAGACGCAATAGCAATTGGTAGGCGGCCTAGCCTCGGTTTATCTTCAGTTGCCAGTTTTTTTTCCTTCTCATTTCTTTCCTCTAGTTCTAGAGACTGGGTAAACAGGGAAGTGGAAGGGGCGAAGAGAGACGTTAAAATTTTCCCTCCCCCGATTCATTCCATCGAAATTTAAATTCAGGCTGTAACGTTGAATAAACGAATGAACGAGATATATTCGTCGCCCGCAAACTCGAAGGTTCGGATCGATCTCAAGCGAGTCTCGTCCAAGTGCTGTGAACATCGACGATTGGTGCGTCGTTTGCTTCTTCACATTGTGGCTTGGTACAGAACCTACAGAACATGCTGACTCTCTGGCATTCCTAAAACTGAAAGAATCATTTCTACAGCAACATAAGTTTTCCATTTCTTCCTATTCGGGGGCAGGATCAATTCACGCTTGACCATCATTGTGAATTTCCTTCAGACACCTCGGTAGCTGTCGACTTTCGAAGTTCCTAAATAGTCCTGGCGTGGCGTTGGTGTTTTGTCCGAGTATTCCTTAATCAATTTAATCAAATTATCACTCGTCCTCATCGCGATTAACAGAGTGGTGGAAAAGCGACGTAGAATTGCAAGAAGACGAATAAATATATACTAGTTTCCTTCCCGTCCAACGTAAAATTGTCTTTGTCTTGACTTTCTTGCAAGTTCCTTATCGTCAGGTTTCCGAACAAGGATCCTGTAAACATTGTTGGGGTATTCCACACGGAAGTGACAAGCGACATGTACAAGTCAAAGAAAATAACTAGAATGGGAGCCTCCAAGCAATGAATCTTTCAAACACAAGCATTCACGTGTTCCATATGTGTATATGATTGACACTTCATCCAATCACCGTTCATCCCCATCGTGGAGATTAGCCACAAGTAGAAGAAAAGTGACGTCAAATAACGTAAATCAATCAATCAATCAAAACATTATCTCAATAGATGCTGCATCTGCAGTTTCTTGAGTTGATTGATTGATTGATTGATTGATTTAGTTTATTTTACTTCGCGTTTTGTGCCTCTTGGCTAATTTGCGAAGATGAGGATGAGTGATGAAAGGATGAAATTGATGAATGGACATTCACAAACAACCAAGCCCGACCAGGATTCGAACCCGGGACCCTTGGCGTCGCAGCGCGATGTGCTAACCGCTCGGCCACAGGGTCGGGCAGTTTCTTGAGTTAAAATTGTCCCTAAGTTATATCGCATTGTAGTTGTAGAATATGTTCATTCCTAAGTTATTTCGCATTGTAGTTGTACAATATGTTCATCGACACAATATATGCCTTCAGTCATAAAATACTAAATACTCCACTCCATACAGTAATTGTTGTGTCTCGTTTTCGAACCATTTTTATAAATTTTGCAATCTTCTCATATATTTTTCATCGTTCCCATAGTCTGTTAATTTTTAAACTCGGGACGCAATCATTTATTATTTAAATTTGAATTGTTGTACTGGTCATTGATATTCCCTTACCATTAGAACTGTGAGAGAAGCTGATTAAAAAACAACACAACAGTGGGAAAATAAATAGTAACAAAACACTCAGGTTTTGGCAATCTATTTGCACAACATTACAACATACCGAGCAATTCCGTTTCAGAAAATAGAAGGTAGCATCTTCGTACAGCGATGCCATCTGCAGGAGGAAGTCGCAACTATTTAATTCGCACTGTTTTATGTTAAGAACCCACACGAGATACCCTAATTGTTCCCAGTCCTCTGCTTCGTTTATAAATGGGACGTTTCTTGTTATTCCTGTACGGTTCCTGTAAACCCTTTACCTTCCCATGTTTTAAACGTTATCTCTGGCCGACTTTTGCTTCTTTTTTACCCTGCTGCGAAACACTCGCACAATCTGCATGAAGAATGTTGAGATTTTCGTTTCTTTAGTCTTCCGCAGAGAATCTTTGAGTTTTCGAAATATCTGCTCTGGTGATTCTTAACTTTCTTTAGATCCCATGGCACACTTAAGTAAGCGTCCAACATAGGATCATACACTACGGCACTCCAATAAATTCTCTATCCACACTGTCAGAAGTGTACGTAAATTTTACAATATTCTACCGTTAAAATGTAACGATCTACTTGTTAATTTACAAAGTCTGGGCACAATAGTTTATTTTTTTAATTTGAATATTTGATCATGCATAAAGATGAATAATGATTATAAACTCCAAGGACTGGTCTTTTTTATGTTTTAAGTCCACTTTATGAACAGATAGACTAATTGGAACTGGATATACAGTTTAAAGTGGCATATGTCAGTGTTGTGTAGTTTCCGCGCACTGTAAAAGGTTGAGTGAAGAAATGACATTCTAAAACCGTTAAGTTCCGTTGCCGTCCAACTGAAGTAAAATAATTGACCATGGCCGTTATTAAAGTATTAACAGTCATGTTAAGTTAATTAATGTAAATTTCGCTTTTATAATATACCCATGATTCACGAATCTGTAATATACAGAGCATTCCCTGACATTCGCTACGAGACTCGGCGGCAAGCGGCCCGGCGTCAGCGCTTGTCTTTCCCGGTGAACGGGGTCCGCGACAGTCGCTAGAGTCTGCTATTAAAATTACAGTTTTCATATTGTGTACTAACCTTGACTACAGAAGGTGTTGAAAATGATGTCCCTCTGCTGCAACACATTCCTGGCATCTCCGAAGGAAATTGGCATTTACACGTGCAAGTTCGTCTATTGTAATTCTCCTGATTTCTCGTACAATACTCTTTTTAACTCACGGATGGTGTGCGGATTGTCTTTATATACTTCATTTTTTTTAGATTTCCCCATTTTTCTTTCCACTTTTATTCAGAACTGACCCTGTTACTCTAAACGTTTTTACGAGGTTTAATATAGTGGTCCTGTGTGGAACGGGAACACCAGGAAATTTCGTTGCAAAACGTCGTCGCACTTCTCCACAATTCCTATTTCCGAAGTAACACTCCACAAGATAAATCCTTTGTTTAAATGTAAACTTTTGTGGTGCCATATTAAGCCACAATCTTCAACACACGGACACGACACAACACATCTTCCGAGGAACGATTATACTGGCGTCAGTCTGCAACGTCAACAGAAGGGGAAAGAGAACGAAAGCAGAGAGAGCGAAAAAAAAACATACTGTAGCGTGCGACTGTCGTGGACCCGTTCACCGGGAAAGACAAGCGCTGACGCCGGGCCGCTTGCCGCCGAGTCTCGTAGCGAATGTCAGGGAATGCTCTGTATATATAATCATTAACTACGTTTATACAGGATAAAATATTTAAATATAATTATAAACCGGTTGCAACGTGCCACCACAATCGTAACTCCAAGATCTAGATTTAAGAATTGGCAACAGTCTGCTCCTTGCACCGGCTAATAAGTTGGAAGCACCAGTTCTCACTGAGGGATCGGGATTAAGAAGATCCACATTCCTCCAGGAAGGTAACCACCGAATTGCAACACGTTACAGCAAATAAAATTTAAAAAAAAACTTTAAATTAAAAAGTCCAAAAACTTTAATACCGAATCGCGCGCACGTTACATACTTATTCGCATAAATTAAAATAAATAATATGTTGGGTCGTGCTCGCTCGTAGGCAGTGATAAGTAACTTATTTCCCACGACAGAATTCGCGGACCGCCTTCATCGTTAACAGCAAGACCTCAACTGCTTACCTCAGGCGCGAGGCACAGCATAACAGTTTGTTCTTTCTTAACAAACTCAACTACAAAAAGAACATAAGAAAAGCTGGTAATTTATATGTCAGATCAATGGTAATTAGCTGTAATAAGCTTAGGTTATGATTAGTAACAATTAAGAATGCCAACGTGGAACTTTTGACATCGCCATTTGCACGTTGCATCATTCCCCACTCCTAAAATAAGCAGCTAATAGGAAAACATCGTAGTATTGAAAGCGAGGGAGAATTTCTATGCTTTACTGTTACAATATTAAACTAGGAAAAAATAAAGAAACAGATTTTATAAAGTAATTAATATTTGGCCTTGCACATAAAATGATTGAATAAGGGTTTAGTTTACGGATTTTGAACGAAGACGAAACTACTTTATCTTGTCCATTGTTGGCGAAAATCGATATGAAGAAATCTACATTCATTCATTCATTGTTTTCTGCCTAATTGGCAGGTTTTTCACAGCAATCTCCAGCTTTCCCTTTTCTCTGACTTACGCTTCGTAAGAGCATACGACCATCTACCTAATATGTGCTTAAACAACAACTTCTGCGTGTCTGCGTGAAAGATAGAAATAATCCCAGTCATCTTGGATTTAAAAAAAAGTAATTCAAAACGTTGCATGTACAATTTGGGATAATTATTAGCCCATATAACTTGAATTAAATGTAAAAATATGCGAATAATATAATAATCATAAGATGAAACATAAATATATACATGAATTATGAAAAGTAATCAAATATAAATAATTTTATGCAAGTTATTGACTTGTAAGCATACGAATAAGATATATTCCTATACGAATGTAATTTGGTTAACATGGCGGTCGTTACACGGTTGCGTCCCGTTTTTGTAAATTAATAGGCAGACTGTTAAATATTAACGGTAGAATATTGTAAATATCATGGTATCTGCTAACGGTCATCTCGTACAACTACACTTTGTCCCGGGAATCTCTGGAGCGAGCCAACGAAAGCAAGTCTCTGCACAAGTAGTGACTCGAGAGGGCTTCACCAATCAACTCGTGAGATTGATTGATTTGGTGCTTTATGTTCATTTTATACACAGTAAGGCTAATCGGGACTGGTCCTACAGTTTAAAGTAGGATCCGAACCACTATGTGCCTCTACCGGGGAACTCGTGGGAGGGAAATGAGTACAGCTACCAGCCGTTTGCAGCAGCGTGCACTGCTTTGCTTCTCCAACTCGCTTTCTCCCCTAATGTTCCGTTATGCGCGGGCTGGCTCCACAGATTCCAGAGACAGAGCATAGGTCGCTCCAGTGATTTGTCCACATTCTCAACACTCCCCTAAAACTTTTCACAAGGGTCCAAATTTCATTCATTTTGGCTCTAAATTTATCCATACACCCTTAAATATGAACTAGCACCTCCCAATGGAAACATCTGGCTCTGCCCATGAATCCCTCTACGCTACGATTGAGGTACGGCTTTGTTAATAAAGGCGAACCCTCATTTCCATAAGCAACAACTATATAATTCTCAAAGAGTGGTGGTTTTGAGAATGTGTAGTTTACGGTAGGGAAGGTGGAACTTACTCGTTCGCTAGTTCACCCCGTCAGTGACTGGACATTCTCATAATTTTCATGCTACGAGACTCATGCCTGCACTGAACTGACAGACATACCACACAGTCTAGTTGATTGCAACGAGTGAGTATTTACTGACAAATAACAGTGATAATCGGGCAGAAGGAAATAGCGTAGACACTTGTCGTGATTTTGTTTCACAAATTATTATGAGGATTGTGTTAACCATAAATAAAAGGATGATTAACTTACTTAAAATTCCTATTGCAATGCACCTCATCCAATTCCTAAAATAATATGTAATGAACATTAAAATACTTCAATATGTTTATCATATAAAGATTTAACATAACATTTTCACTTTGATCATTCTTTCCAAATCTTCTCGTTTAATCTTTTTACCAAAAAAGGAAGGGTAAAGATTTTGAAGCTCTGTCAACTCGTTGAACGTACTTTTGGGTGGTTAAACAATTTTTGAAGATTAAGTAAACACAATGAACATTGGATTGTCTATTATACTGGGTGATTCTTATAGAAACTCCCTGATGAATTTGCTAATAATGCTGCAGGTAATGCATATAACAGTTCACAATTACGACATAATAATCCGTGGACCGTGCTGAGTCCAATGGCGTGCAGAAGGTCTGACAGGTGGCAGCTCTTATGGTGCAAGGTTAAAGAACACATAGTGGTGCACGTACGAATGTGTTTGCAGTCTCCAGGCGTCAGGCCACCAAGACCGGATTTTTTTCTTGTGGAGTTTACTGAAGGACAGGGTGTAGGCAAACAAACCGCATACTTTACAAGCTTTAAAAGACAACGTTTCGGCTGAAATCGGGAACATCGCCGGAGAAACACTGCGGCGAGTAACGGCGAATATGCAAACGTGGGTGGAGGCAGCCATCTTGAAAACGGCGTACACTTTCAACACATGCTCTGATCACAATGAACAATCAACGGCACACTATCCAAGGTACGTCATGTATAAATTACGTTAAAATCTGTATGGTATATTTCATACTACAGCTCATTTTGTCGGGCCGGTTCTATAAGAATCACCCTGTAGAATCTGTTACTCGCACATGGTTATGATTATTTTAATTGGCTTGTGTTATTGAAATGTTAAAGTATCAATCGCATAGATAGGGTTATAGGTTGGATTAACTTTCTAATTATTTCAATACTGCTGATAACACAATGAATTCACATAGAAAGCAAAATGTTAACGTATATGTTGTTGGGAAGCGTCGATGTGATCAGAAAATAACATTTTACCTCATGCGATTAGATTCATTGTTATACACCACAGAAGTTTGTTGCTCTATTTGCGTTTCCACATTCTGCTAACAATATTTATTGTTTTGCGTTATGTTCTACCCAATTTATGTGTCTGTAACTGACAACCTGTCAACAGCAAAATTTAGCTGAATTGTGCGTTACTACTGAACTGAAAGATAAGGTCTGCGTGCGATATATTCCCATGTAAAAATCGATACTGTTGTAATGAGATTCGATGAAAATCAGTTTCAATTCAGATACAATACTGGGAATCCCTAAAATATGTTGCACTATATTTCATTGTTACCTTGTATCATCGGAATATAATCTTATTGTTACAAAAATGTTAATGTTATGTTACACTGTAACAATATACTGTAGAATGCAATTGAGTCAATCCATATGACCAAAGAGCTAGGCATTGTTTTCGACCAAAAGCTCACATTTGAAGAACATATTATAGACATCACAAAAATGGCCATGTGTCACTTAGGTTTACCGTATCGTTTAACTGAAATTAGTGATATATCAGCCCTCACTCATTTCCTCAGTACTGCTCCCTCGTCTGTTCCATGGCATGTCCCACTCAGCTCTTTTGAATCGATTCGGTCTTTCACTTTTTCCTAGTCATAGTTCGTTACAGGGTTCCCTCACTACGAAATTTTTCATCTCCCCATCTCTTGTCTTTTCTTAGTTTACAGACTGGATATCACCGCCGTTTGCAGAATTATTTATACAAAATTGTCAATGGCAAAATCCGCTGCAACACACTTCTTGAGGACTTCCACTTTCGAGTACCTATGCGCACAATACAACACAATCCTATTTTACACAAGAAAACCGAGACTAGAAATTTTATAAAAATCTCTCGTCTATAGACTTACCACACAATACAATGATCGCCCATCAAATATCGATATATTTTCCTCGGAGTATGCCTTTGGGTCTTCCATCAGAAGAAATCTTTGTCAATAAGATCAAATAGTGTTTTTTTCTACTTATTTTCTGTTAATTTGTTACTCAATTTGTGTTTTGTTATTTTTAATTTTTTCCTCTTTCATTGTTGATAATTTCAGTGTAAAATGAACATTTTTTCTGTATCTGAAATTTTCGCAGTAAATAAATAAATATGAAGTGGATTAGCGTTTTTGTCTATGATTTCACTTGATAATCTGTAGTTCAAAACCAATATGTTATTTTCCCACGTCCAGTTTTGGTCGTGTTTCAATCATAACACGTAGTGATGTTTGCATTTGCTGACCTTTACGGTATCATCGGTACCAGAAAACGGTAAAACTTAGATACCTGAAACAAGGTTAATTCTAATCAACACATTTTGGAGTACAATTCATGTTATCATAACTTCTGCAAGTATCTTTCTTAAATTACATAATTTAGTCAAAAAATCACAGAAAGAGAAAGGGATGGATAAATTATCAGGGTTCAAACAGTTTTACAATAAGCATATTAAACCAAATATGAAATTTGTGATTTTTTTTTTTTTAGATCTGCCAATTTTCAGATTGATTGTTATTTTAAGTGCCTATGCGTAACGTTTCAGAGGTATTAATGATTATGTCAAGCAAAAACATTATGGCAGCCCTTACTGAGGCAGATTTTTCACCGCAGACCCGTACACAGTGGCGACTTTTTAAAGGGAATCTGGGAGCAATTGCCACCGACTTTTTTTTTCGTGCCACTTTGCCCCCGTACTAATGGTCTCTTAATGCTTGTCTACCAAGATAAAATTACTGTCCTTGTCCCCTTCCCAGTACTGGTCAGAAGTATTCGGATAGTTCTGCGTTTCGCAAATTAAAAATGTTTTCAAATTTCCTTTATTTTTCTTTTATGAGAATCATTGAACAGCCACGACAATTCTATGTTTAGAAAATAATATATTTAAGAATTAAATTACACGCATTAGCAATTATTATTATAATAAAGAATTCTAAATGTAAGTTAACCCATAACCCGCTACGAAGGATCGTTGCGGGCTATGGTTAACCAAATAAACGAGAGAGAGAGACATTTTCACCTGGTAGCCAGTAGGGGCGAATGGGTGCTAAAATTGGGGGGGGGGGAGCAGGGAAATTTTGCTTTCTTTTAGTAGTCATGTTTGAGTTTCAGTTTTTGTTTTAAGTCCACTTTTATGCACAGATAGATTAACTGGGACTGGACCTACAGTTTAAAGTGAGAGACGAACCATTATGTGTCTCCATCGGGTCTCGGTAGACAAGGGTTAGTGCAGGACCAAAAGTGGTTATAAGACTATAATCGCAGTCTGCAGAATTCTGCAGACTGCGTCTCCACCCAACAAACACATTCATTAATGGAAGTACAAAATCGAAATTTTTACAAGTTTGAAAAACCGTCGATGTTATTTTCGTAGCTTTTATAGGTTCACATTTAAAAATTTCATGGCTCAAGCCCCTTCCCCCCGCCCTCTGTACGAGCCTGTTTCACTGCATCATCTGATTTCTTCTTTCCCAGATCCTTTCCCCTTTAACCATTCCTTCCAGTGCTTCTTTGAGCAGGCAATTCATTCTTAGTCAGTGCCCAGCCAGTAGATTTTTCTTTTTTGATCACTTATAAAGCATTGCTCTGTACTGAATTAATACGCAAAATATATTTTTCCTAAAATTGTCGAGCGACCAGTTAGTTCAAAACCTGACCACTTCATTTGGATTGAATACTTAAGCTTGGACGTCTGACAAATTTTCCATGGTCGTGTGCGTTATGTGCACTTAAAGACTCTTGCAAAATGAAAATAAGGAAGCATTACCAACTGAATGCGTAAATAATTTCGTTTAAATCCCGGTGTGAGCATGGGTGTTATTTGTAAGTGCCTCTTAATCAATTTCATCAAGGGGTCGCGGGTTCGATACCCGGTGGAGGCACGTAGTAGTTCGGATCCAACTTTAAACTGTAGGTTCAGTGCCGATTAGCTTTTTTGCGCATAAAGCGGACTTAAAATAAAAGCTTAAACGCATCAAAATTTTCACTCATCCTCATCGTGCCTATCAGGCAAAAGTAACAGAAAAATGGCGCTAAATAGAAAAATACAAAGCAAATTATTTGAAGAGGACGTGATCTTATCAACATGGAAAAAAAAACACTCTGAGCAAGTATCAAGTGCTGGAGACGGTTTCCAATGCGCAGTGATAATTTTACTTGCCGTTGCGCATTACGTAATTGGGATGTAAAATTACGAATATTATGTATGCAATTGTCTTGAAGGTCATGAAGAAAGCATAACGTTCCATCAACTTCCGAGGCCTAACCATATGTCTCGTATATATACTCCTCCATGCCATATGTATTCTGCTACTGAGTGATTTGAAGACAGAGAGTTGTACGTCACACCCAACCCCCTCCCCTTCTTTCCTCCCCTCCTCTCTCTCTCTCTCTCTCTCTCTCTCTCTCTCTCCTCCATTCCATAGGGTAGCAGAGAGTTTTTTCGGCTTTTTTAATCTCCCTGGTCTCGAGATCTCAAAGATTCGGGACCAAAGAATAAATCTCACCGAAGAACTAAGCCCGTGACGCTCGGGGTGATAGGCTGGTGGTGATATATCACTTTGTAGCACTGGAGAAGTATCTCGGACCGTTTTGTTGTGCCTGTGTTTTTGTGCGTGTTTGCGTACGTGAGTGCTTAAAAAAAAGCGTAGCTGATTTACTGCTTCGAGTTACCGTTTACGAAGCAAAACGGCTGGTATTTCTTCCAGCGAGCTACGTAAGAATCAACGTCCAGCATCGGAATGGCCATGTCTGGAACACGCCTCTATCCAACATACCATCATTCTCCGCATGAGTGGTATTAATAATGTTGTCGCTGTTGTCTCTTCTTTCGCTTCAAGTCAGATTAAAACTTCTTAAGCAGTTCTTGGATCATTCTCTCAAAAAAAGTTACGTCAAGTGTTATAAGTGACGTCAGCAGAGAATTTGGTGGGGGGATAAAGGTGGAGAAAGTGTTTCCCTTATCCATGAAACAAAACCATATTTCAGGAATATAAATAATATTTAAGTTATTATTATCAGGATGTTTGTTAACTGTTGGTAGAAATAATTCAAACTTATACCGTGGTGGAGTCACATCGGACCCCAATTATTGTTTCTTCAATTGTTCGTTTAGGTCCACGTTATGCACAGATAGGCTAATCGGGACTGGACCGGCTGTTTAAAGTGGTATCCGGACCACTGTGCAATGTTCTTCCACCGGGGGATGGGTATATAAAGTCACTTTAATCAAGGAGTTTCTATTTTCTTCCTATTTTACTTCGTTTTAATCCCTCTTGCGTTTATCGTGACGATGAGGATGATTTAACAACTCATGAAAAGTATAATAAAACATTCAAATGCTTTAGTCAGGTTTTGAACCTGGGATCTCTGTCTTCGTAGCACGTTCGTTTCACCACTCCGTCATGAGAGCAGGCTGTCAAGATGTTTCGTACAAGATGGTAGAATGTCAGTGGTTCTTATCTCCGTTGAACTTTCCCCATAATGTGATTACTAATACTGTCGCCAACGGGTTACTGGGCTCGATTGCTAGAGGTGTCACGTTGCGCAGCGATTCGAATCCCACTTTAAACTGTAGATGCCGTCCCGATTAGCATAATGAGCATAACGCGAGCTTAAAACAAAATCTTTTTTTGTCTCCGCGCAAAGTGGACCAATACAAACATAAAAGTTTTGGCATAAATTTCGATTTCTGAGTTTGCTACACTGAAGTTTCACCCAACGTGCGTGAAGGATGCGAGGGAGATGTTGACAGGCGTAGAACTCGAACGATTTGATGCATGTTGTGTGGTGTGCTAACAGACAAGACTCTCCCAGGGGCTATGTTTGTTTACTTCTTCAAATTGGCCGGTTACGAAGCGGAGGCTGCGCTGTTGAGAAGGGTAAGGATGGAATTACACCCTAAGAGAATTGTTTATTGTTTGTTTCTCGCATTTCGCGAATTTGATGCGAGCAGTGATTTTTTTTTTTTTGCCAATGTCAACTCTCTATCGAATATGGTGATTCTTGTAAACATGATTTCCACTGTAAATAACTCAACCCTTTGAGTAAAATTCCTGCTTTCTAAATATCATATAATCAATATAGAACAGATTGCGAACAGATTGGTCATTAGACTAACGCGTGAGGGGAAGCAGGTAGAACACTCACCAAACGTGGCATTTTGTTTGCATGGGTTTGCTTGTTGTGTTTATTACTGCTTACTGTATTATGTTTGTGATATCTCTTACAATTCGTAACAAACCGTTTCGAAGTGGAACAAAGAAAACTGTATCGTAGGTCCCTGTTGCACATTCTACAAAACGCCATCGATATATTACACAATGCCACAAAGCATTCAGTTACTACATTTTCTTTATTATACACGTATTTATAATACTATGTATAATACATACTGTTATTAGTGAATACTATCCTAATTACTGCTGTGCACATTTGTGCAAATTATAATGTTTACTAAGGAGATCAATTTAATTGAATGATCTAAAATAAAGCTACTAAAAAAGTTTACAATTTTACAAACAAGTTTATCTACTCATGTGACGTGATGAATAGTTTCCTGATATATTCTGTTTGCTTATATAGTATATGGATGGCTATTTTTTCCATTCTGTACCCTTACATAATTCGTAAACATCTCTACGTATTTTGGCAGATGTTACTACGTTTGAAACTTCATTGATGTTTCCACAGCGCCGTCACCCCTATTTTGCCAATGAACACGTCCAGTTGGCGCATGCGCACTTCCGTACATGGTCTCAGCTAAGGCAGCCAGACAGTATGCGTGTCTCTCTCTCTCCATGTATGTATGTGTGTGTGTGGGGGGTGTGTGTGTGTGTGTGTACTATACACATACATACAGCATATTCCGCTTAGAGCGATCGAGAAATAATTGATAATTTGCACTGTAAATAATGGTTTATGATCACATATTTTTTACATACTCCGAGTTTAGGAAAATGTTCAGTGCAACTTGATGTGTGCCCTGCATACATCTAAACGGTCTACATTCTTACCGTCGCGTCCCGTGTCTGTTTGCACATGCACAAGCACGTGTATTCACTATTGCTGTATAAACTCTGAGAGTTTCTGTATCTTGCAAAAGGAAAATTGTAACAATATCTCCCTCTGTTTTTAAACGGTGAGCATTTATTTCTCGATCGCTCTAAGCGGAACACGGCTGTATAGCGAGAGGGAAAGAGAGCGGTCTGTCCTATGACGTAGTGGTGACGTTGTCGCTTTGTAATCAAGGAGTCCTGGGTTTGATACCCCGGAAACTTTTGCCATGACTATTTTCATTTTTTTGGTCTTCTATTAATTTTATTAAAGTAATAGACTTCTACGTATGCTGGCGCAGAGGTTGTCTGCAGCTTGTATGGCGTTGTTTTTCCGTTCTTGAAGCTCTCATTGAAAAAGAACATGAAGGCGGACAATTTGCTTGGTAATACTTATGCATCCCAATCTACCAACAATACCTAAGATAATATAGACAATGTTCAGGTAAAGGTAAAGTGTTCCCCTGTGCTTAGCACCACGCCATGAAGGTGTATAGGGGGTGTGGGGGTAACGCCCCATACTTTCTTGATCAGCATCACGCCCCTGACCGCCTTTATCCACCAGGGTTTCCCCCAGGTACCCATGTTATTCGACGCTTGGGGGCGCCGGGGCCGCTTCAAACGTTAGAAAAGTTCCCGGATTTGAACCGGCCAGGGATCGAACCCGGGACCTTTCGCATGGTAGTCAGACGCCTTACCGACTTTTTTTTTTATATATAAGGAAAGCCCCTATGCGGAAGCTTCCCCCATCACACTTCATACACTCATATCATTTAAATCAGATTTCAATTTCAGGACTGACAATCACAAACATCCATGTACGAGCCAGGATTCGAACCCGGGACCCCCGGCGTCGTAGCGCGATGTGCTAACCACTCCGCCACGGGGGCCGACGCTGAGCCACCGCGGCCACTTATTCGCGATTAGGCAAAAATGACGGGTAAGCGACGTAAAACAACAAAGCAACATATACAGCGTGTCCCAAAATAATTACCGAGGTTTCCAGTAGTTGGTGCATTGCTACAGACGAAGTTGAATATCGTTCATGTGCGATAAGAACGGCTGTGAAAGTTTAGTACTCTATAATTTGTTACCCATCAGTCACAGCGGCGTAGATTTATTTCAAGATGGCGACTCCCGTGCAGAAGTCATTTTGTGTCACTGAATTTTGCAAGGTGTGGTTCTGCTGTTTCAGTTCAGGAAGTTTCTCGATGGCGATTTGGAAGTGATCCTTCGTCCGATAACAACATTCGTCAATGGTTTAATATGTTTCAGACAACTGGATGTGTGCAGTGTAGTATTTAAGAAATTTCCAGTGCGGGGGGGAGGATTTTACTGACTGTCAGGGACAGCATGAGATAATGATTTTTTGCCATATAACATTTCCCCCATGGATAAAATTTATCAAGCAGGGAGGGGTACAAATACCCAAAGGGGGAATCCCACCATCCCCCCTACAAATACCACCCTGGATGTGTGCGAAGGAAAGAGTTCTGGACGTCCAACCGTGTCGAACGAAGAGTCGAGAAGCATTGGACTACGGATGGATATGTGCTGTGTCACGAAAGGTGCTCACATTGATTGATTGAGTTGGTGCTTTAAGTCAAGTTATGGCACAGTAAGGCTAATCGGGACTGGACTTACAGTTTAAAGTGGGATCCGAACCTCTATGTTATCCGAGTCTGTAAATCGACACATATTAAGCTGAAAATTTTACAACCGCTGAAATTCCATTTGCATTCGAACGAAGCTGATTGACGCGTTTCAATACTGAAGACTTTTTACACCCGTTCTGACAGATACACGGAAGAGACTTTACTTTTTCAAAAGCTTCAAAGCCAAACACTAAAGCACTCCCTAATAAACTCACAGTGAACATAGTCACAGTAACCTTTCACCATAGTAATCTTTCAAACCGTGACAAATCTTAGTGTTACCAAAAATCCTATCACGGTTGACGTTTCCTGACGTAATGTAGATGTGCCGCAGAATTTATGACTTAATAAATAATGCTTTCGTACATGAATAATGAACAATTTTCATTACATTAGACGGGTTCTGCATTGTAATAATTACGAAAAACGCACTAACCAGTATAATAAATAAATTTTGACAGATTCAGGCGACCGCTGAACAACCGTAACGCGATTTCTGCTTATACAGACAGCCCATTAACATAATGGCGTTATAGCTCCCTTTTGTGCTTATTGCCGATGTGTAACATGTACACAGGTTACATGGGCTTGTCAACTTGTCATGTAAGTAGAACGGGCGAGTGAGCATAACCAATTATTTAAATCAGATGCCGAGAAGATTTAAGACATTTTGGCGGGTGTAGGCAGGATTGGGCAGAGGGGGTACTCTTAAAACCTTAGTAATAATGGGTAATAAATCGTGCCTGTGTTGATAAAATCGCCCTGAGGTATGCTCATGTGTGTAGCACCGGTTTCTCCGTGAAATCGTAAGTCCCAGGAAAGGTTTCTCCAAAATAGCTTAGGTAGTAAACGTTATTTTTCTGCAGAAAGAACTTTAAATGTATGAAGTCAAGATTCATGCCCTTTTGGTGGCACAGTTAAATGTGTAATTTTGGTTTCTTTGAAATGATAATGTCAAATCTCATCGTATGCATTGTAGTGCATCACATGGAACAGCAAATGATGAAAGTATTGTTTAATGCATTTCTGTGTGTATTTTGATGCACTTTATGCTTTTTAACTTGTTATTGAGGTTAATATATTTGTGTCAGTTGACACAATGTGTCTAGTTTCAAGACATGTCAAATTGGGAAAAAGAGGTAAGGTGGCATTCCTGTCAATGGTACTGTACCTTGAATATTTGATACAGAAGGTATTCCTGGCAATATTTCTTCATGTCTGACTCCCAATGTTTCCTGCTTCTCCCAAACTTCGTAGGAACATTGTGTTATTCGCATATGCATGCCCTATGTGTTTTGAAACACTGTAAAGTCTATAAATTGTGTGGAAGGGTGCATTCATCAATATTTTAAGGCTTAGGGGTTCAACTGCGAAGTGAAACATTTTAATGCAATTACACATTTTGTTTAAATTAACATGCTTGATTAAGCTTTTTGATAACCGTAAAGAAAAAATGTGGTAGCCTCTACTAAATTTGGTAATTATGACTACATTTTTAGGTAACTCTATTCAAATATGCACGATTGTTAAAGGGACTTGGTTCTCATGAACAATAATTTGTTTGTTGCCTATGTAAACAAACATTTGGTTATATTAAACAAAATATATTTCTCTGTGTATCTTTACTTAGTCGGCTCGGTGGATTAAGTGATTGACTTCAAGATCGCCCCGGACATGGGTGTTATTTATGAGTGCTCCTTAATTAATTTTATTTAATGTTCACCATATTTGCGATTAGCCAAAAATTGTAGAGAAGCGACGTAACATAACAAAAATACAAATTATCTTAATTTATTTTCATAAATCAAAATACTATCGCCCCTTTTTAGCAAAGTACCGCTTCAAATGACCGGTGAGCGATTTATAATGATACCCATCCTAGTACTCCAAACTCATTCAAAAACGTACTCCTGGTTGAGAATCACTGATCTAAATAGAATCCATTTACGAATGAGGAAGACATTGTCATTACTGTAGATGTGTGCTGGAGTATTTAAAATTGAACAATCCAAGATTCGGTGTCATGTGGTTGGATGTAGGGCAATTGTAGAGGGCTCCTAGCGTCGAAACGAAGCATCATCGAGCGAAACATTTTTACATTACGCAGTGTCTTACAAGCTTTGTAGTAACACAGGGAAATCATTTATTGATAAGATATCCATCGGCTCCTTGTAGACATTGCAATCCGAACATTAAGGAAGCTTTCAGACCGAAGCGACAAGCGGACCCCTCTATCATCGCTCATAACGAACTACAGACTAAGGCTACCCGATGCACGCACGTCATTGATAAAAGTACCCAGTCCGAGCAACAAGCAAGTGTCAAGCGACAGGTACAGCTTGACGTGTCGTATCGGTTCAAACGGTTGTATTGATTACTAAGGGTCCGTCTCCAAACGTTTGTCAACATCTCCTCTGTATCGTGTATATAACGTTGTTTGAAGTGTTCCGGCACATCCTTATTGAATGTGCCGATTTAAATGTCCTAAGACAAACTTGTCATCCTTGTAGTGAGATGATGACTAGATCTCGGATTATGTAATTACATATTCTATTCCTTTCTAGATACATACCTTGAACAGGAAAATGTCAACGAATTATATAACTAACATGATTTTGCACAAGTTTCATATTACATATTTTTACATATTTGCCAGGATATTATATATTTTACATATTTGCTAATATACATAAAACATATATTTTACATAAAACAACATATTTCGATAATTCTTTCTTATCTTCATCCTTTTCTCTATATTTTCGATCTCTGAAACATGATGTAGAAAATTTGTAGCTCACGTGATGTCATACTTGCTAATCAATGTGATGAATAGTGCTTAAGGTCACCTAAAATTGACAGCCAAGTCGAAAGACAGGCTGAGGTGATAAAAAGGAAATGTTATTTATCGAAAGATGGTGAAGTTTCTCCCCACCTCCCAACACACACAATAATTTGCGGTGTGAAAAGAAATTAATAGGTGACAAATGGGTTTCTTAAATGTGTACACGTTGCTGTGTTTTTGAGTTTATATTTTTTTTTATAAATTTGATACAAATTTAATTTGAACATTATGTCCTAAAAATTATGTTGAATACCTTCAAATAAAATAAATGAGTCCGTGTCGCTTGCTCCAAGTCATTTGCGCCGAGGCTTCTTGTTCATTTTCGCCGCGACATATGTCAAGACCTTCCTTGGTGGGTTTTCCCACGATCCGGAGTGTCATTACCGCCGCGCGCATGTGTGTTTATGACGTTGCCCAGCTCCAGCTGTGTTTATCTTCGATTGAAATGGAAGGTGATTTGTAAATGAATGTAATATGAAAGTATATATGAGGGATATACATTGGAAAATTAGTATTTATGTAAAACTGAGACTTGAGAGAGACGACAAGATGGCTGAGAATATGGAAATGATAGAAACAACGCGTGGAAAGCCTTTGAGCATTTGCATACCTACAAGAATTAAAATAACGTTTGTATTGTTGTTGTGCAAGTGTATCGAAATATTGTGTTTATATATACGTAGCTATTAATTATATAATGTTTGCAAAAAATTACACTGTATTTATAATGTGTTTGACAATTTTATGTAGTGTATAATAATTAAGTGTAATAGGCTGGCACATTTATGTTGCTTCCAAAATGTACATTTACGTAGTACTTGTAGAATGCTTTCAATATTTTAACAATACTGTATTTACAATGTTTTTTTTACGATTAACGATAAATGATTATTAGTTAATAGGCTGATACTGATTTATGTATTTTCTGTTGTGGAATAAAATTGATACAAGTAATCCTGTGTAACGTCTTTGAAATAAGTAAAGAAAAGTCATATTTGACTCTCTGGATAGGTTTAACATTTTAGTGTAAACACAGCTGTGCATCGTCATAGACACACGTTTGATTTTATGTTTTAAGTCCACTTTATGCACTATGCACCATGTGGCCATAAGCACACGTGCGCGCGGCGGTGATGACACTCTGGATTGTGGGAAAACCCACCAAGGAAGGTCTTGACATATGTTGCGGCGGAAATGAACCGATAAGAAGCCTCGGCGCAAACGACACGACACCAAAATAAATATCTAGCAGAATTCTTGAAATTGCTTGGATAATCTATTATTAATAATATTACATATTCTTTGATACTACATATTTACCTACGTATCATTTTGATAATACATATTTAGCTACATATTTTATCAATTATTGTTACATATTTATGTACATATTTTGCACTTTGATATTACACAAAAATCCGGGGTCTAATGATGACAGTGTTTTAAGTAGTGTTTCTCTTTTTTTTTTAGCTTTTTGAGAAGCACGGGACTTTTACACTGTCCCTGAGGAAATTTGTTCTTTTCTTTTTAACTTGTGTTAGAACCTTGCATATCTTTAAATGGGCTTTTCACACAGCTTCTTTAACTTCCAGGTATTATAGATAAGCGGATTTTTGCTCGTATACTTTGAAGGATTACATATTGGTTCGGATTCAATTTTAAACTGTAGGTTCAGTCTCGATTAGCCTTTCTGTATATACAGTGGATTTAAAACACCAATTCAGTCTAATTCAATTAAATCAAAAACTCAAACAAACTTTGAAGGGTGCAAATTGAAGCATGTGTCAACGCACTGAAATTTTTTGATTCACTCAATCATTCGTTGTCTATGAGTGTAACGTATACTATCGTTGTTTACGCGTAGACGCACCGCGCTGCTCCTCTGCCACTCTTGGTCAGTATTCTACGTATTCACCCCTATCACGCCCTATCTTCGTCGCTGGGTCGTTACAAGCCGTCCTCTGAAGCAGCTATCGAGCTCACGAAGCGTGAAGTTGGGCGGTATACCAGAAGGTTGTTGTTACACGCCCACGCAATCAAAGATGTCGCATATCTGCGTCTGACAGCCGCCTGGGGTTTGTTACCGAAGGAAAACAGCCCCGGAGCTGAGGTGCAAAGCAAGGCGCTCGTTCACGTAGCTACAATCCGGACAACTCTGGCAGTTCGAACGCGCAGTGCGTAGAATAACGATGCCCAACAAGAAAAACCAGATAAGTAAGTTGAAAGACAAGAGCGGATAACTTATATGCAGGAATGAAGATTGGGTATGTCTTAAATGAGATCCAAATATTTGCCAAAAGGGAAGGAACTGATGATTATGTTGTTCATCTGTCAGGTGATTTGTGTGTTTTTTCATATTACGAAGCAGTTCTGGTCCGCGGGAGGTTGACCGTTATAATTTGAAGAACCTGACAGCCTCTGTGAAAGACTCTGCATCGAAATAGCCCGATTTAACGCGAGCTACGAGTACCCCCTGAGTGGCCCAGTATCTGCTCAAGACAAAAGATAGCAACGGGGGTGTCAAAGAAGGTCAGCATATTTCATGGGACACAGTGGAGACCTTTCCTGTTACTCTCCGTTGCAGTTGTGGCTTTGGAATTTTTCCCGCTGTGAAATCATGACGAGGGGAAAATCTACGGTTGGGAATTATGATAAGGTTCGCTTTAGGATGTTCAACCTGAGTTAGCAGTAACTGCATAGGCAGCACAAAGCGTTTGGTGTCAACTCAGGATCCCTAGAACATACAATATGCACAGAATTTAGAAATCAACGTGTTTTCAGCTACTGCTGTTTCAGCCTTCAATATTTATAAGGTAATTAAGGCAAGGAAGGTAATTTCTTCCATGGGGGGCAAATGAGGCATATTTTACCCCATAATAGTGTTGCCCCCTCAAAACACATTCCTTCAATTTGCAGTTATCATGTTAGTACAGTATCCTTCCAATAATTACATAAAATACTCTGACTGAAATGGTGACATTCATCTTCTATGGAGGGGGGCGTGTCCCCCCTTTTCTGTATGTCCATGTGTACAGCTGTTTCAACCAAACGTCCAATGTGACATGTCCTTCCCGGACGCGTATTTCACATATGCACATTGAAATAGAGATTGGGGGCGTGGCTTGTAATGGAGACGTTTCTGGTTGGCTGGTCTATTTTTTCTTTATTGAGTACTTCTATGGCATGCCTAACAATTGACTGCAGGCTTCAACTTGTTGAATGATGTTAACCACTTATATTTTCCTTTTCCATCTATTTTCTACTTTTTATACATTGCTTTGATCTTTTCTACATCATTCTATTGTAGTTCACTTTCACTAAATCCATACTTATCCTCCAGCGATTTATTTATATTCCTTTGCCTTGTGCTGCCATCTACTTTTCCTTTTTGAAACTCCTCTCTTTTCATCTTGTGTTGTTTCCAGTATGTAATATCTGGTTTGTAACAACTTTTTTACAAAACAAATAGCCGCGCGCTTATATAGTCGAAATTAAGGTTTTGGCGCTAGTCAAGGTTTTGACAGATTTTTAAAGTAAGAATTAAAAATGTTCCTTGTTTGCATCTGACGAAAAGCGGAAAATTACCCAATATATTAAATATTTGTATAAGAATTTTCATCCAACGCAACATTTTAAAAATTATTGCCTCTTTTATTTCCAATAAGAAAGTCTATTCGCTTTTCGAGTATTGATTACTATCCGATTGCGTTGTATTTTTCCCACTAGATGGTTCTGCTTGTAGTCTGTGGTTTACAGAAAGTGTTCGCACAAGTCAATGAAATAAATGTCAGTGTCCTATCCTGTAACATTAAGGCAGTCTGCTAGCCAATAGGGAGCATTCATACACAAAACCACGACCCCAATCTCTATTTCAATGTGCACATGTGAAATACGCTTCCCGGACGTATGAACAGACTGTTGAAGTACACCATCCCACCTGGTATATAGTAATATTGTTGCTGACAGTTATTTATTTATTTATTTCCATCAACAGAGAAATTATCTCCTTTTACTGAAGGAAGTCAATAAAAATACAAATAAAAATACAAATACAAAAACAAGAGAAACACATAATATAATACAGTGAGACATAACACAGGTAGAACACATACACAAATATAATGTAATATAAATTACTAAACTATACTATAGAATCATATAACACCCAATTAGCAATTTAGAAGCGCTTCACCCAAAACAATACAGAACAAGACCAAAAAAAAACAAAAAAACATGTCATTTCAATTCATATGCAGTGATATATTGCCAAGTATAACACTAAATCTTATAATTTATGTTGTAAACACTTGTCTTAATATTTTTTTGTACTCATTGATTGAGATACTAAAATCAAGATTAGATTGCAATATAGATATTTTGTTGTACGCAAAGGACATTCTAAATAATGGCGAATTCTTGAATCTTTCTGTTTTAGGAATATCGTAAGACATCAATTGCCGCAGCCTTAAGCCACATTTCTTTGCATTGAAACATATCTTTTGGAGAAAAGTAGGGTTATCTATGATACCTGTCATTGTTTTGAATAGAAATATTTGTTGTGTTATTTCCTTTCTATTAATAAGACTTTCATAATTAAACTCATTAAGTAGGTCATTGTATGATAAGTTATTATAGTATGATGGTACATTATACTTTTTGTAATACAAATATCTTAAAAATCGTTTTTGAATTCTTTCAATTACCAACTCCTGGGATTTATAATATGTAAACCAAACATTAGAACCATATTCAAGCTTACTTCTAACTAATGCATTATACAAGAGAGAAATACTGTCTACATTAGTTAGATACCTCTTATATTTTATGAGAAAACCTAATGATCTAAATGCATTGTTTACCATGTATGATACATGTTTGTTAAACATCATATTACGATCCATAATAATGCCTAGGTCCTTAATAAAATGTATTCTTTCAAGCTCTTCTCCACACATAAAATAGGAGATTTTAGAGGTATTTATTTTACTTGATAACTCCATAAAAGAACACTTTTTGATATTAAGGTCATTGTTTATACTCCACTCATACACCATATCTAAATCTCTTTGAAGTTTCCTAATGTCTCCATCATTATTAATTTGTTTATAGATCTTTATGTCATCAGCATACATGAGACATTTAGAATATTCAATTTGTAATGGTAGATCATTTATAAACAATACAAAAAGTAGTGGTCCAAGATTCGATCCTTGTGGTACACCTGACTTCACAATATATTCAAACGACTTCGATTGTCTACAGGTTACATATTGTTTTCGACCATTAAGATATGAGGCCATGAGAGCAAGAAAATCGCTAGTCAACCCGAAACTTGAAAGTTTGCGTAATAAAATATTGTGATTAATTGAATCAAAAGCCTTAGCAAAATCAAGATAGATCGTATGTATAGGTAATCGATTTTGAAATCCTGCATGAACATCTTGAACAAAATTAATTAAATTTGTTGTTGTTGACCTTCGAGGAATGAAACCATGTTGATTTTCATTTATGTAACATTTACTGTGATTCCAGATTCTTGTGTACAATACTTGCTCTAATATTTTGGCGGGCGCACAGAGAATTACTACAGGTCTATAATTTTCTATTTTACAGTTGTCTCCTGACTTAAAAATTGGGCAAAAAATTGGAAGTGCATGAGAGAAATTGTGCTGTTACTGTGATTTTTTGTGCGTTTCGTTATGATGTACAACTTCGTATTTTTTAAATTGCATAATCAAGATAATATATTCTGAATTTATATGTTAAAACGTAAGTTCTGTGTTTTTGTTTCTATTTACTGCAAATCTTAATGTTTTCCCATGCCCTGGGAGGTATCATGCGTATACCAATATACAGTCTCATGTTGCTCCTTCTCAATTTGTATTGTGATAAATATATTTTTATGGCTATTAATATCCTATTGTTGAACCTGGCACGACCGTGTCAAATGTCTTGATTGTAGGCCTATATTCTGCTCAAAGAAGTGGTTTGGTGTTTCTGTGAGCAGGCGTATATCTAACTGATCTCGGCGAGAATCTAATTCCAGAATGTAAAGGGTTTCGGGTTAAAATCCCGGCCTGGGAATGGTGTTCTTTACGAGTGTCCCTTCATCAGGTTCATCATAACATCACTCATCATCATCTTTGCGATTAGCCACTAGTGGCAGAAAAGGGAAGGAAAATAAACCAAATAAATCAATCCATTCCAGCATGTGAAGATCTGTCTGGAGATCTAATATCTGGCAAGTCAAAGTTACTACTCCATTTAGAGAGTATTTTCATGATTTACTAAACGCCTGAGAATGAATAATACGCATAAAAGATGCTAGGAAACGATACTGGAATGTATATTTCGGCATTTGATTAGGTAAACGAAATCATCAAATCAATGATATGGAGGGGGGAATGACGTGGGAGAGGAGAACAACCATGAACATTCGGATTTATAGTGGTCTGGAAAGGCTACAACCCCAGGCAAGGGAGTTTTCAGAGTCTGCACTGGGGAGAATTGGCCTAAAAGTGATAAAAGAAAATATTAAAAAAGTTGCCATCTGAGATTGTGTATACGGGTTCCTTCATATACAGATCCGGGTACGCAGCAATGATCGGTAAGGAAATGCTAGTGCTAATCCACACAGCACTCAATGTCACACTCACTTTTAGAATGTTAAAATGTGCCTGTTTCATACTCATTCATAATTACAACGTAGTTGTGATAAGTGTACTATGTAGAAATTTTAATAGGCATTGAAAAGCTTCAGTTTCCTCTCCACTTGTAGAAAAATGTTTGTTTCTTAAGGAAACTCCATAAAATATCCCCTCCCCTTCGAAATATCATCAGCTTTGATGAGGTGGAACCCTATAAAGGTGCTCACAGTGAATTTCCAGCGGAAGGCTGAACAATGAATTTCATTATTCATCATCATTGAAGAATTTAGAAACCAGGGTAGTGAAGGATGCAGCCGACTTGCATTTTCAACCGAACCGAGTTCCCTTTACCAATTTCCATACATTGGGTGGGTGCATACATATCCCTCGCCTCTCTCACATTCTCTCTCTCGTCGTCATCAGTGAATGATGTTCGTTCATTCCTCGTTTTCATGCTTTTCAGCATTTTTATCGCCGGGAGAAAGATTTTCTTTCAAGTTTCGCAAAGGGAAGTGGAGAGGGGTAAAAAAATGGAAATCGAGCAACTCTGCCTTTGTCAATCCGAGGATATCTCCTCACCGTCGCATTTACCTCGTCCTGTCCCCATATGCGATTTAGCAAGAGTCGTTCTCAATTCCAATTGATCTTTCTCTGTCGGTACCCTGGAGAATCATTTACATCCTTTTCTGCTGTGAAATTCTAGTGAAAGTTGCTCCCCTGAGTCTACATTAGTCAATCAGAAATTATTACATTTTTCAACACTGAGCGACTTCTGGACATGTGTAGTATAAGAGGGAGAGCAAATATCCATATTTAATATTAAACCACATATATGTCTGAGTGACAATTCTTTATATTTAGAAATATTTCGTGTATACAAGTAAACAAATAGTGTAATTTCGGAGAGTATGTTACGGACAAGCAAAGATTCTGAGGGTATGCCTGCATCTTTGTGGTTAAGCTTGTCAATCTAAATAAATGTTACAAAACTCAATTGTGTCAGACTCAAACAAGATGAAAAGTGTATAACTTGTACATAATTAGTATATATATTCATTCTACAAGATGAAATGCTCCCTTTCGTTTGACGTATTCAACAAATCAGTGCACATGATACACTTACCATCTTGTTTGAGCTTGACATAACTAACTTTTATAACGTTATTGACAAGTTCAACCAAGTTGCTTGTTCATTACGATAAAAAACATTCAAATTTCTGATCATTTTGTTGCAGTGTACGAAGAATAGCGTTGGTTTACTATTTGAGTATTCCTTTTGAAAAGTGCAAATGTGTAATGGTGGTTTAAAGCATGTTTTAAATTGGACAAATTCAAGGTTAATGCATTGTATATCCGGTTACACCATATGATATGCATTTCGAACTTTTAAACATGAAATTGAATAAGTATACATAGACCTATAATAACATAAAGATTCACTGGTTGTATAATTTCATTAATACACTGAATTGCATACGTCTGATTGGAAAGCTTTACATTCTTTACATTATTTTAAAAACGAACTTGAGAACATGCATTGCTAGACTTTCATTCATTCTTTCGAGGTTTGAAGGCTCCAAATATATTATTTTTACATTCTAAAGCAAACATTCTCGAAGTGCTGTCTCGAATTATGTTCATAGGCTCAATTAATTTACAGTAAACGACTACTGATACTAAATATGCAGAATTGTTCGTAAAGTGAAGTTCAATTTCATAGACGTTCATGGCCTCCCTGATGGCGCAGTAGTAACGTCTTCGCCTTGTAATCTGGGGGTTCCGATTTCCGAATCCGGTTAAGGCACATACTGGTTGGGAACCCACTTTAAACTATAGGTCCAGCCTCGATTAGTCTGCCTGTGCATAAAGTAGACTTACAAGAAAACTCAACTCAAGCACAGAAGTTAATGGCATATGAAGTTATTAGCTAATTCTCGAGCATCGTTGAATTGTATGATTATTTAGTTTTTATACTTTTGTAAATCACTCATAATCATATAATTTCCGTAAAGAAGATGTAAAGGAAACTCTCAAGAACCACGAGGTTTTAGAATTTTCCTTCACTCCGTCGTTTACTTTATTTGGTTTCATTATCATGTTTCTTTCTTTCTTTCTTGTAAAAGAAAATCAATAACTTGTCCTCTTTCTGGATAGCTATGAAAAGTAAGCCCCATTTCCCTCAAGCTCGAAATCCGTGGGGTCTTTCGACAGGGAAGAAGAGACGAAAGTCAACTTCGACCACGAGTGGCTGCTGTGTTGAGAGGGAGGGTTGGCATTCATATCGCAAGCAAGCGAGGCCCCCTCTCGCAGTTAAACCACCTCTCCTTACAACAATGTGCGTTGCCACAGAGCATGCAGCTTCACACTCAAATCCTTCTAATGCGGAAAACCTTCCCAGTCGAGGATTAGCCAAAGTTCTGAGGAGAGAAGTTGATGAATTCGGCCAGTTCTTTAACGAGAGTCACTCCCAAAAGTGAAAGCGCCTTTATTAAATTCTCAGGAAGCACATTTTCCAGTTTTTCCAGGATAAAATAAGGTTGTTTCAAGCTTAACGAGAACGTCACACTAACACCTGAATTTGCATTCAAATGAAATGGACCATCATTGCGACCCTCGTCAACGCTTTAGATGGTGAACGCACGACACGTGCTTCATCAACAAGAGTCTATGGTTTGGTATCTTACCTAAACGAAAGGACTATAATTCAGACTTCTGCGTCTTGTGTTACATGGTGGCAGGAGAAGACTGCGTCCATTAAGTGTGTAAGAGGTTATGATAGTGTGTTGAAGATTATCCCAGAACACGTTCTGGATGTCAAAATCGCATTCCCTGTTTAGATTGTTACATTGGTGAAACTTTTCACACAGGTAAAGGTATTTCTTGCATCTGTAAATGCATTGCTGTTGAAACACAGGGCTTGCACTCGCCAATATGCTTTACAATTGTGTCCTCTATTACACAATCTCATACACATCAGATGGGAATCGATGAAAAAAGATTATGTGACGTTTGAAATGAAGTGGCTGTATTACGATTTACACGGTCTCACCGTCAGATAAACCTTAACATTCTCAGTATACTCTATTTTTAGCATGTCCCAAAAGTGATATTTTTTTATGTATTCAATATTCAATTCAATATTTGTACCTATAACCATAAACTCACAAGGATATGCCACTTTGAAACAGAAAAGTGCGTTTATATGTGCACAAATGTGAACAAGGAAAGACGAATATTTATTTAAGGTAAGCTTTAAGTCTATTAAGTTGGAGGATACTAACACTCCCATTCCCCCGCAATAGGAAAATTTACACTAAGCATCCCTCCACCTAAAAATTTTCAGTGGTGATGAATTCTTTCATTTTGTGTACCAAGTGTTCTCAGCATGTTCTAAATGTGTAAAATGTACGTATTCTAAATAATCAAAAATAATTTCTAGAATGTACTTTACACACTTGTAAAATATTTTAATATTGACAATACTCCTTTCCTTCACTTTTTCAACAATTCCAACACTCCTGATGCACACTAAATGTGAAGTGCTTCAATAAAGTGTTTAAAAAATGCAATATTTTTTACAGTGGAGAAATGTATTGGAACTTTTCCCTTGCAGGTATGCAACTCCCATGAGTCAGGGCTACCCACAGGGGAATATTATGGCGCAGACTTGCTCCATCAAAATTTTTTGGGGGAGATTTTTTCCTTATTGTAATATAAAATTCAACATTTATATATTTTTCCAAAAATAAATGTAAACACCTTAGGTACACCATATTCAAGTCATTAGATGAAGAGAATGAAGTATTTTGAGGTAGTGATGCCCACAGGTGGGTTTGTGGACTCTTGTTATGTCGAAGCAACTTATTTTTTGGGGGGCGGGGACGATTTTTTGTGATGGAAAACAGTACAGCATTTAGCACAAGTTGAATTACGTTATTAAATATACATTGCTGTTACATAAATACCAAATTATAGACTGCCAAGGAAATTGTAACGGGTAATATTATTATTAAGGAAGGGCGATATTCAACTCTTACAAATTGGGTCTTAAATCAAGTCGTGGATTCTGGTGGGGGATTGAGTATTAAACGTTGGGGGAGGGGAGGCAATATCCGACTATTGAATATCAGTGTTAAATCAGATTATCCTGGGAATTTTAGTTAGGGAGGGGGCTGAGCATTAAATTTGGGAGGGGATATCGAACTCTTGTGTATTAATATTACGTCTGATATTGTAGCGGAAAATGTGGTTTGTGGACGGAGATTTTTTTCTTTTGGAGGGGGTAATATCTAGGTATTCTTCAACATAAACAGTAAGTCCAAAATTTTGGTTGGAGGATTGAATATTAAATTTGCGGGGAGGAAATATGGAGCACTTAATAAAGTGTAAAATCTTAGATTGTCAAGGGATTTCTTTAGGGTTCGGACATTATATTTGGGAACTATATTTAGCGATGTGGTATGCGCCCGTTTCGGCGCCGAACATGGGAAGAGAGTAGCTGGAAAAGAGTAAATATCGAGGGATCCTATGAAAGTATTGACGTCCCAGGAAATTAATATTCTTGCAAGCCTGCAAATAAATGGATATATAAATTTTCTTGCTCGCAATTTTGCGTAACAAAAATGTGTGTCTGGCATTTTCATGAGAAGAATTATACTGTACCTGCATTACAAGACAAACAATATTCTCGATATTTATTAATAATATAATTTCTTAAAATATAATGTTTAGTGTCGGTATACTGCTTCATTTAAAACAGGTGAGTCATTTTGATGATATGGTTCTATTAGCAATATTATTGATTCCCTGTAGGCTATGCTGCAATAGTTGTACTAACTGTGTACTTGCACATTACTCGATAAAACAGGAAAATAAATAGTGTCAAATTCGCATTTCTAAGTTATTGTTGCAGGGTAATTTTGCTTTAGCAAGTGAAATTTGCACTGGAGATGAAATCCATGTAATTATTGCTATGGTTTACTAAAAAAAAAATGTATTTACCCCAAGCAGAGGGGTGAGTTCTTTGAAGGAGGCCTTATTATATTCTCGTCCGGCCTTAGGAATTTCTAGCTAGGGTTCTGTAATTCTCGATCTTAAGTGTAAGACTTTGTGTTAAATACCCAAATTGTGGGTTATTAAATTCTTGTTCTCCAACCACAAGCACTGTTTAAATACATATTTATACGAGTATAATTATGACACTTGAGATTGCTAGCTTTCCGTTATTTCGAAAATTCGAAGCATTACAAAATATCGATAGTTTAACAGGCTATTGTATTCAAATGAAAATAATTATTACGTATTCACCCAAAATATTTTGAGGGGTAATGCATCCACTGTTTAGCTGGGGGATGGAAACCTCTGTTTAAGGAGGACGGGAAGATCAAGTATCGTGTTCAATAAAGCTTAAAAAAACGTTACTTTCAGTAGACACGCTATCGTAATTAAATACTTCATGTGAATTAAAACATGATTTGGGGGGGACGCATGACGAGATTTGCAGGGGATTGCACCATTGGCCTTGGGGGGATTGGCACCCTTGCCCATGAACCCAAGGAAAGGTAAGAAACAAAAACACACGTAAACGTTCATTTTACACACTAAAGATGCATCTTTTTTTTTACTCCAATGACACGTTTGGGTGCATCAAACGAAATGTCCACATTAATGTATCATTTGACACAAAAATTTTAATGCATTTACCTGGATCTTTCAGTTTGATGCATTTTTAATGTGTCATTGGAGTCAAAAATTGATGCACTTTTGTGTGTCAATTGACACACTTCGAGTTCTGTAGGTGCTCATGATGTCTACTTTATTTCCTTTAAAATGTATTTACAGTGAAGAAAAAGTAGATGTTTGTGTGTGTAGGGTGTAAGGAGTAACTTCTTCGTAAGCACCCAAATGGCAATTTCTCTTCCACTTTGTACATCTTGGAATGCATTCTTGCAGACTAACGAGGCTCTGCCGTCTAGATCCACAACTAGTATAATCATCTGACAGGGGGTTGTGTTGTGTCCTGTCATGTATGTTTGTGATTGTCCTTCATCTCATCTCATATTATCTTCATTACCGCGATTAGCAAAAACTGGCAGAAAAGCGACGCAAAATAACCAAATAATCACACACACGCACAACCCATATATATACATAGATACAGGACAGACAATAAGAACCCGTACATTGCTAACGCCAATTTAAGTATTATAATTTCACCCTTGATCTATTTCACCCTACTATCTGTTGCTTGTGGGCTAAGATATTGGAACTTTTATTAGCTTGACGGCCAATAGGAAGAGGCTATTAGTAAGCATGCGTACTGGGATCGTTTGGGTCTCAACAGACCCATTCGTGACTTCGGAAGACTTCGTAAAGGAAGATTACCGGACCTAATAGGACCTATTATGGAGCCTGGTTTGGAATTGAATCGGATGGTTCTAAACAATGCCGGATACGGGGTTTGATCCTCAAATAATTTACTTTCCCTTTGACAGTTTACGGTGTCTGGACAAGGGAACGGGCAGTGGAACGACAGAGGAGAAGACTTCGGAATTCGTTAGTTTCATAATCAGGCTTTTTAACATTCTTTTCTGACGACCATCCTCAAGCATTGCTAAGGAAGCCACCGGTCTTGTATGGAGGAACATAAAAGCTAACAAGCCTTTTATATCGGTTCTGCTACTCGGTTTATTGCAAGCTGTCTTCGTTCTTTGTTTCCTATTCTTCTCGTCATTATGCATACAACTTGCTGCGAATAAATAACGTTTATTTTATGAGTAAAAGTAAGTGACGTGGAAAGATATTGGGACTCGTCGGTCGTGGCTTTCCTTCCGGCTCTGTTAAATATTTGCACATAATTTTCTTCTTCCTTCCTGAATGTGAGCAGTCAGCGACGCTCTGTGAGGGAAGGGATAACTCTCACGCTGTCGCTCTATATGCTTAGGTGATGCTACTTTTCAATTTGAAGATCCTTGTCTGTCAGAACTTACCTAACATTTACAATAGTCTTCCGTTAAAATTTAACAGTTTTGTCTTGTTAATTTACGAAAACGGGATCACACCGTATTTTAATTAAATTTCATGCAAGAATATATTTAATGATTATAAATTGCAGTTGGTGTCCACCATAAATATATTTTTTAAAAACAATTATTAAAATGTATTAATTAAGGTATCTAACCATAACAGTTTAAAAATACCATGGCAATTTTTTTAACGGTAGTTAGGTTAAGTGGCAGCGAAAATTAACTGATGTTAGACCGTCATTTGTTCAGTAAACACCAGAGGCCAGAACTGTTCGGTGCTTCTTCTTTGTTTGTTTCTCAAAATTCTATGTAATTTTCTCACTCTTTTTGGTAATATTTTTTCAACAATTAGGTAACATTATCGTATGAGGGAAACGGATTCCTTCAAATTTACAGGAGAAAGTACTTACAGAAATCATTTTCTTTAGCGTTGTGGAAGTTCCCGAATATAGATTTGATCCATTTTAATGTGAATGCGTGTTGTTTTCTGCGAAAATCTCTGTCCGAGACGCTGTTTCTGCTCCCGCCATTTGCTTTCTGCATGAGAGTGGAATGTTCCGTGTGTTAAGATGATGCAACCCCATAGCCAGTGTTTCAGCCTCGCCGTGTTTTCACTAGAACCACGTATTTTTAATTTTTTTGGAACGCGTTTACAATACCGGACCACTCTCCAATTGCTATGAAATTTCGCCTACTCACTAATTGAGACCTCCTAATCACGAATCTGCATGTAATAATTGGCGGTCAAGTATGGTAATCGATAAAAAAACGAAATAAACTATGTTTTCTTAACGTAACATAACCCTACCAGAAGAACAGCAGCTCCACGGAACAAGCCATTTTCCCCGAATGGGTGGCACTTATCGCACTACACTGTAGCAACATTGTGTTCTGACGTCACAGGAGATCGCTTTTTTATGTTAGGCAATACAAGGTAACGCGTCTCTTAGCGAAAATATTTTTTTTTTGTATTTATGCTAATGGAACCTAACCTAACGGGCCTAACCTAACCACGTAGGCATTCCTCGTCTGACGTCAATATTCAAGGTTGCAAGATTGTTGTGCGTAAAGGAATAGCATTAACGAATTGCGAAAGAAAGATGGTTCCGAATTGCTGTGTATGGACAATGAACGTGGTAAGTCGCAAGGTTATTTTACAAGTTCTACACGTAAATGCGACGTATTAGCATAATTTCAAATCCGGTCACGAAAGTAGATATTTTCCGGTGAACGAGGTTGCAACACTGCATAAATCGACAAAACACTCTCAGAACGCCCCCTAAACCAGTACGCTATCACGGCCATAATGTGTTACAGATTCGAAACAACAAGTAACAGTAAGTACTCGTAAATAGAAGAAATATACATTATCTTAGTTAGAAATGCATTATTTCGCTTTAAGAAATGTTCCGCAACACGTTAGCAATGTAAAGAAGTCCGAAATATATGATTCGTAGGTGTTTCCCTCATACGATAATAGTACCAACAATTATTGTTGCCAAATGACAAGCTGTTTCAGAATAGAAATGATACAAGTTTATAATTCATGCTATTCTCAGCGTTTTGTACTCTCTGCAGGTGATAAAATTCCCAATTTATTCAATACTGTATGCAACTAACTGCTTGGGAACTCACACAACCTTGGATATTTTTTATGAATACATAAATTGAAAATTGTTGACTCAGGCTATTTTGTCCCTTACCATAACTAAAATGAAAACGTGCCTACTAAAATATTCTTACCTGAGTTAAAAGCTGAGGCTGTAAATGGACACTCAGCACACATATACGGACAAACCACTGACAACACACACAAAGCCCTACGTGGATTATACTGGTCGTATGTCCAGACGCCAAAGCCTCATCAGTCTGCAAAATATAGACCAGGGTGTATACTACGTGGAAGTCAGTCTGATGTCTTCTGAATGGGTCACCACTTACCTACTTCCTCATTCTGAAAGTTATAGAAACATGATGTTGTTAAGAATTTTAAAAACAAAGATGGCGAAACGTCCAGTGTAGAGGTGAATTTGATAAGATGTATTTATAAATTTCATCTGATAATTACTCATGACCATTGTCGCGAATAGCCAAAAGTGTCAGGAAATCGACGTTAATTAACAAAAATGCATATACAGTTTCGCAGACCGACGAACAGCTATAAACATATTGCAGTTGAGTCCCGTGAAAAAAATGCGAATGGTCGTAAAACATCCCTCGCAAAAATGGTACGAATGAAAATTTTTCTGAATTCGATTTCAGATTTGGATAGCAATCGTACTACTTGGCCACTCCCCTCCTTCATTTTTTCTCTTCCAGCTTTAAGTTCATTAGTAACGAAATTGCCCGGTCCTATTGGGATAGAGTTCTTAACGAACACCATTTTCTCCTCTACCAAAAGCACTTGTGACTTGTAGCTCTCACAAGCCTGCCGGAATCTGTTCCAAAGGTCCCTTAAGGGAGGTACGCAGCCAGACACACAAACACAAAGACGCCTCATTAGCGGGTTATTTTGAAAATTACCAGGTAAAGAAATTACCCAACTTAGCGCACAAACTTCCCGGATTGTTTGGGCAATCAACGCCTAACTTTTCCAAAAAGAAAAAAAGAAAGGATCATGATGGAAAAGGGAAGGGGGATACAGCTGCCCACTGATCTTCCTACGGTTACCTACATTTAAGTCCTTGATGGAATGGATGGGGGATGTTTTACTTATCGCACACGTCTCAGACACCCTTTTGGTCAAGCCCCGCCTTTCGTCTTCTGACGTAAGCACGGTTTGCTTTCGTTGTTCGGTTAGGCAAGGTTCTCAGCATATATTAACTGCAATTTTTTGGGGTTTGGCCAATAAGGTATTGTTCATGCGAAAGCTAAACGAAATAATTTAGCCAGACGATGTCAGAAGGCGAAGGGTGCGGCTTGACCAAAAAAAGGTGTTTGAGACTTGTGCTATATGTGAGACGCGGTGGAATGCAGCAACAACCTTCAAGGAAGGAGTAATAGGCAGTCCGTATGGACGAGTGACTCGCGGAGAGGGAGGCTGGGAAAAAGGAAGAAAGAGAGAGAGAGAGAGAGAGAGGAAAGGAACAAGAGAAAGAAGCTAACGAGCAGGGCTGAAGCTACACCTCGAATTCTGATCAAGCCCTAAATCAAAATCAATGTTCTGGCATTTTCGGTTGACAAGCGGAGAGCTTAGGTTGGTCCACGTGGAATTCAACCAAGACTTAACCCATTTCTCTTACCTTTCTCTCTCTCTCTACTTCCTTTCTCACAGTTTTTCTCTAGTTTGGGTCACTTTGCCTTGTATCCAAGATCAATATAACACAAGTTCCTTAGAGTCTACTTCACAGATTTCCCCCCAAAAACTTTTGGTAGCAAATTTTGTGTAATACACTACAAACAGCAAACTCTAGTAAAGCTATAGGGACTTTTTTACACTCCATAATTTCTTAACAATTAATGAACTTGAATTAAATGATTACCCAGAAGTTGAATAGCATCTCTGGTAGTAATAATAATAAAAATAAATCAATACAAGTATGTGGTCTGAACTTAATGTAATAAGAAAGTTCAGCTCGATACTAAACCATGATACCAAATTTATTGCCTATTTGCAAAATTAAGAAAGTAAATCCTTCAAAAATACATTTAACAATTTTTTTATTGGAGCAGCCGAGAAAATAATTCAATATATAACCTTAGTTCATACACTTTATTACACTCGACGTGAGTCTTAAAGGCGAGAATGTTTTCAATAGTTAGGACCATACACATTACGTACATAATTACTGGACAAAACTGGTTAATGGCTTCACTGATTCGCTTCGAGTCAAACATACAGGTTAGTATCTAATAATCATTTGGCATGCGTCATCAAAACATAAGATACAACATGCCAGGTCATTACAAGATGTAAAAATATATTTAGGGTGATCGGGGAAAAGCAGGTAAGTAAAAAAAATGCAATTTTGCAGCAGTTATTTATGTTTATTCTTTTCATAGCAAACATTGCAGACATTCTACATGTTGGATAATAACTGTTTAGAATCATTACACATGCCAAAGATAAAATTATACTGATAATACTTTATTTAATTGATTCAGTTTTACTTAAACGAAAGCACTAGATATACTATTAATAACAAAGACAAATATGTTATTTCCTGAGTGTTCTTCACTAGTTCAGAACCATTTTCACACCTTCCATTATACTATTTTGTTGACTACATGCCTCTCCTTCTAAGATCATTGTATACGTGGTGCCTTCGTATATTTCACTAAAGGGTGGAAACTGCACTGCACAAACTACCAATCATTGTTGTTAAGCTGCAGCACGAGCACCCGTAAGCACATTTATCATATTGTCAATTAGATGCAGGATTTCCACCTATCATCGCCACGCTAGCGTAAGCATTTCTGTCACCCACGCATTACTTGTAAAGCTTCGAATTGAAGATACCTGCGACATCCGCCAGGGAGAATCTTGAAATATTAATTGCTTTCCCCCTACCGTTCACTGTTGTGATGGTTATCGGAGTTTCTTTACAAGGGCGTTAATGTTTTAATAACGAAAAGAGACAGGGATTTGGTAATGGCTGTGCGTAGCAGAGGCCGAGAATGACATTCTTAACGGCTTCCCTGCGATCCACCGTCTGGAAATGTTACCTTAAAGGGAACGATGATTGATTTTCTGTACAGCGTCACCCATATTAGCCACGGCGGCAAGGGTCTTCGCAAAGGGAACGCAGGTAACATGAAACACTTTGATAGACATATACAATAATAGTGGACATTCCTGTGTCAGGTTATGTTATGTTCCCGTCTAAACCTCACGTGCTGCAAAGTATTTTACTGTTCTACTCTACTGCTAGCAGACTGAACTTGAGTTGATGTGTTTTCAACGTGTCAATAAACACTGTGATTTAATTGTTAATTTTGCCCTTTGAAGTTTGAGACGCATGAAACTGGACACTGAAAGAAGTGTGTCCCTTGTAACGAAAGGACCAAAAGTAAGTAAATTCGAGTCTCTTGCTTCTCCTCCCACTAACTGATAACCTGTTGGAACTTTATCCAGTTGTTGACCTCCATAGCAAGTTATTTCGAAAACTTATTGATTGTTGTACAATTAAATTTCCATCCATTGGCGAAACTTTTCAAATACATGCAATTTTATCTACATACAGTACGTGTGCCATGAAAAATGATATCTGTTGGAAACGAAGTTAGACAGAAAAAAAATTGTGAGCAATACTATAGTTGGGCAGTTTTGGAAGGAAGAATTTTATATAATGACGTCCCTACGATGAAGGATTACAGGGTTGTGAATTTTTAAAGTTGCATTGGCACGGAGTGATCTCCCCCCCCCCTTTCTCCACCTCTATCTTGAAGTTGTCGACCAAAGCCAACTTTTACATGGTTTTCACACATTCGTAGGCATCAAATTCTATGGACTTGTCAGTGCATACTCAACCATAGGACCTCCCTGATGGCGTAGTGGCAACGTCGTCGCCTAGTAATTAAGGATTCAATACCCTATGGAGGTGCATGGTGGTTCGGATTCCACTTTAAACTGTATGTCCAGTCGCGATTAGCCTATCTGTGCATTAAATGGACTTAAAACACCAACTCAAACAAACGAACATACGCAAGCATAGCAGCGTCGTATTATTAAGCTTGTGAAGTGTGCACATTATCTACAGCAAACACCAAAGAAAGTGTGCCATTGCAGTGCGTTTTAATATCTACTTGTCCGGATGGAAAAGAACGGAGTACGCGACCTTGACTTCACATTACAGTCGGCAAAATCAGTTGAACAATCTATTCGTGATCACGGCTTGATGTTAAAGCGTGCCTAGCTGCACTAATGCTCATTAAATAAAACGATTGATTAAAAGGCTACATCACTGTTCTTTTAATTGGCAAGTATATCTACTCTGAATCGTGTAAGGAGCAAACTTTCAGCGTAGACAGCTCTGATTTAAATAAGAAGGAGAGGCCCATGTGTGGCTAATTACAAAACGTTAGGAACATGCAGACTGTGTACTGCTACCTGTAGTACTGTAGGTGTGGAGATTCAATTCAAATGTCTTGTTTCTGGTAGTAATTTAGACACGCAAATGTAGGTTAAAAACATACTAAAGACTTCTAACACCATAATTTGGACCTGAACTAGGAAAACATCCCAAAAGAGACCGAACATAATGTTTTCCCTCGTCACATTGTCAAACGCTATTACTTATTAATATTTGGGAACTGTGTGGGGAAAACTGTGGAGAAAATTTATAATGACTTTAGATAAAGCATGGTTCCATCTAAGTGAATGCAAAAATCTCCCGTTTCATTTAGTAACGTGGAAGCGCGTAATGAACATTCTTAAAAATGATATTCGGGTGCAAGAAGAATTTTCCTAAGAGATTCGTGATTAAAACGATTGCAGTTCAAAAAGGTAGAATGTTAAATATAGAGGTGGTTGTGCAATGACCAAAGTAAATTTGCTGCATTATCATGCAAAGGATCCGACCTCAATTTCCATCTTTGTACAAAATGGAGATATGTTCTGGGTACAACCAGTTAAGGTATCAAGTCAGAACTCTGGTTCGATTTTGAGGCAATGGAACAGTAAACTTTAATACACAATACACTCTTCATTGACATTTCAGTAAAGCCACCTATTGCATCTACCTGAATTTTCTAGGTCTTTGTTGTCTGAAGAATGTGTAACGAACCCTTCTCGTCACAAATTGTACGAGTCGCACCTCTATTTTTATGACCTTTCTAAGAATCTAAGAAATTGATAATTGTATAAATTTAAAAAAATGAGTTCCACCTCTTTTTTGGAAAACTTACTTTAGGAATATACTTATATTAGTTTATTTCTTCTCCACCCGTTTTCGCTAGCATCGCAGACCCTATATAAAGGCATAAGCTTGGCTGGCAAGTTAGTTAGACTCCGCCTGCGGGCGAGAGAAGGTGTGCTCCGCTCCGGCGAGAGACCAAGCACAGCAAAGGAGACTCACTCGGCCTTATCCAGCGAGAGACCAAGAGTAGTAAGGGCTCCATCTTCGGATGAGAGAAGTCGAGCTCCGTCTCCGGACGAGAGATAAGAGGTTGAACTCGGTCCTCTGGTCAGAGAATCCGCTCCACTTTCGGGTGAGAGATAGCCTCGCTCCATCTTCGGATGAGAGAAGTTACGCTCCGTCTTATGACGAGAGAAGTGAACTTTGCACTGCTAAGAACACACTCCACCCTCGGGTGAGAGAAGTGACTAATCAGCTTTCCTTTTACTTCCCCAGCCTCCAACCGCGAAGTAGAAATTTATGCTCTAATAGGAATATTATTTTAGGAGATAGATTAGTAACGGGTTTAATATGTAAAGGTTGGGTCCCTATGTATGAAGGTAAATTGAATACGGACTAAGTTTATCCATTGTATTTCTGTGTCTAAAGTCCTGTTACCTTAATTTAAACTCATAACCTCACTGTGTTAGTCTAAGTTTTCTTTCTGAAATTTGTTGTTGAATAAAATGTTATATGTTAAAGTCAATCCTGTGTATCGCTCTGGTCAAGCCTTTGGCTACCTTTCTTAACTGGCAACATACACCCGAACCCTGAGAGCAATTTAGAGTCTCATGACACCGCTGGAGGAAAAGGTTAGCATTATGGATAAAACTGAAAATAGTCCTATTTCTGTGGAGGACGACGACGACTCTTGCATACTGCTATGTAGATTGGACTGAATTATAGTAAACATTAAGGAGTCGGTTCCAGAGAGGCCCGTGCTAAGCCAACATTGGTCCACGAGATAGAACGTCGCAAATGAAGGGTGTTACAAAGGAATGTCCTTGGTCTTTCGAGGGATTTTGGAAAGCATGGAAGGAGAAGTGAGAGTATGGACATACAGGGAGGTCACAAAGTGGGCGTACCTCACCCTGTATTTTCGACACTACGATGGTTATGGTTGAATGCTTCATATGAACACATACCTGATGGTTTAAGTGTCCGGATCATCGGTATGGAGACCGTCTTTTTCGTGACACGGCCGAACTTGGCGCCGTATTGTGGCACACTTCGCGATGCAAGTGTGAATAAGACCTTTTTCCGAGCGGTGACGTTCTCCTCAACACGTTCTGAAAGGCCTGCAAGAAGTCCCAGAAGTGGTTAATCAATGACACAGGTGTGTGTTCATATCAAGTAATCCGACTATTACCATCGTAGTGTCGAAAATAAATAGGGGGTACGCCCACTTTGTGATCCCCCTGTGTAGGTATCTGCATAGCGGAATGCATTCCCCAGTGTAAACTTGAGCTTAAGAGCAGTTGTTACATTAGGGTGTAAGGGCTGGGGTAACCCTTTCTCAAGACACCAAAATGCCATCCTTACTTCCACGTAGCACACATTGAACTGCATTTTGCAGACTAACAAGGCTCTGACGTCTGGATCCATGACCAGTGTAACCCCCAATGGGACTTGTGTGCTGTCCATATGTGCTTGTGATTGTCCATTCATCAAATTCATCTCATCACCACTCATCCTCATCATCGCAAAAGTGGCTGATGCAAGAAGTACAATATTTCATTAATTCATTCATTCACAATGTTGCACAGCATGGATGGTTGTGGAGACCCGCATTTCTTTCATAAGAGCAACTGAAAGTGGTGGCCAGTGATCTTCAAACAGTAATTCATATTGATGGGCGTTCTAAAATTAGCAGAGAGTTTCTATAAAAATAATTCATAACTTTGTTTAATATTGGAGGCAAAGTAAGGGTTCTTGAAGCTAATTGTCAGTAACAGGAAGTATTAGCTGATGCGTTTATGACACAACTTTCGATGTACTTAAAGCTCTTAAGAAACTGTGATTGTGCCCTTGAAGAACCTTTAAATTTTCATTCTCTTCGGATTTCTCAGAACCCACTTTCATTAAACTTACAAATCTTGGTTTCCCTTCCATCGATTCGACAGCACACAATTCACCGCGATAGAAGGAAGAAATTAAGTCAAGCGACCGCGCTTTGGATTTTTCTCCCCTTCGGAGCACTTTTTCTCCTTTAAGAGAAAATCCTTGTGAAAACATCTTGACCTCAGGTCCAGTGACATCTTTATTGATAAATCTTTTATCCTTACAGCGAGGGATGATTTTAAGCTGTATTGGTTGGGTGGTTGCGGAAGACGAGTGACGATAGAGTGTGTGTGGATTCCATCCAAGGGTGGGTTTCTTTGACGTCAAATTCTTGTTGACCTCTTTTCTCCCCCCGTTTTTCGCTGTGCTGGTCTGATATCGAGTGGGTAACTGAAGGGAGAAGTGGAAGAAGGAGGAAAGGGCGATAGTGTGCCTTCGCAGGGAAGTCGAGACTGAATGCCAAACAGCCTCACGTCCTGGTCTGGGGAATAGAGGAAGTCGGGCAAGGGAGGCAGGATCGAATATCGAAAGAGTTTTGCTGCTTATATAGACTGGGATTGGCAGAAAAAGAGGCCTATATATTCCGAAGATCAAACTCGTTGACTTGTTCAACTGCTAGTTTACCTCGGCGAAGAAAGCGTCTAGAATCGGAGGTAAGGAAAGGGTTGGGTCGTTTGTCTGGCGCATTTGAGCCTTTTCGAAAGTCGCATTTCGAGGTTGGTGAAGTTCGAGATTGGGTCGCTCTCGAAGCTAACCGCGAATCGAATGTTTCCAGAGGGTAATGCGGTCCTCATCAGGCTGCAATCGCATTGTGGAGACGAGTGTTGTTGACGGGGGGTGAAAATTTGTTTCTGTTGAAAAGACATCGGACATGCGGTTAACAAGGGAGCAATTCTAGTGGAAGATAAGGATAATCTTATTAAAATAGACTGCAGAGCTTTTCCTAGAGTGAGATCCTAGGGTATTACTAGGCAAATTGTCCATCGCCACGTATACTCCCTTGTTTTATGCAATGAGAGCTTCAAGAACTGACACAAAACACCAAACAATCGGCTTACAACCTCTGAACCAATATAGTTAAAAATACGTAGGACGAAAATAGCCACGGACAATTTGCTGAGCAATACTTATGGATCCCACTGTACCATATCAAAAGTCACTAGAAATCCAGGGTGAGTCGTCATCTCTGTGTTTTTTGTTTCATTCCTTTCAACTCTTCAACGCTAATCCTCTGTAATGCTGCAGAAAAGCGGGATGAAATAACAATGCAAGCAAATATTCAATGGTGCAGGAGCTACATGAACAACCAAAACGTAACATTTAAACAAGTCAGAACATTACAAACACATCCTTAGTTTTACATTTAATATAATTCTATTCTCTGAAGCAAAGTATGCAGTTGAAGATATCTGTGAAAAAGAAAAACGGTCAAGTTAAAATTAAAAAAATATATCAGGAAACCAAGGAAAAAAAGAAACCTGTTCCAAAAAGTCAAATGGGCTTGAACATAGACTGATGCTTAAGTATACAACAATTAAGGAAATGGCAAGGAAATTCATGTAGTAATCAACGTTACTGATAGTTATGTGTCGTTTCACAGGACTTGAATATGGAGTCCTTGACACTTTGCACAAAAATTGGACTTGTCCGGTTCTTGCACCTAAGTCTTTAATTATATTATAATGGCATACTTGTAATGTTATGGCTTGGTTAAATATATACATTACACATTTATTTCTATTTTTTTCTGCAGAAATATTATCATTACATATTTTTCTAATTTGACAAAATAATGAAGCAAATGTCGAAGGAGAACTTCGAACGATAAATTAAATTCTGATGATAATGATGATTGATTGATTGATTTGGTTTATTTAACTTCCATTTTCTGCTACTTTGGGATAGTAACGAAGATAAGAATGAGTGACGACATGAAATTGAGGAAGGAACGCTCACAAAGAACACCCATTCCCAGGCCAGAATTCGAATCCTGGACCCCTGGTGTCGTAGCGCGCTGTGCTAACCTCTCCGCCACGGAGGTCTGGTTGATAATAATAATGATTTCCATAATACTAAATATATTCCTTGTATCCTGCTATGTGCCGGACCTTGTGGCCGAGTGGTTAGCACATCGCGCTGCGACGCCAAGGGTCCCGGGTTCGAATCCCGCCCGGGCTTGGTTGTTTCTGAATGTCCATTAATCAATTTCATCATTTCATCACTAATCCCCATCTTCGCAAATTAGCCAAGAGGCAAAAAACGCGCAGTAAAATAAACTAAATCAATCAATCAATATCCTGCTATGTATTAGGCGCATCTAGAAAATAAGTTTCCCTGGGGTCGTGCACAAAAAGGAAACGTTATTTCATTCAATGATTTATTGCCACACTTGTCCAGTTACTTGTCAACATAATTCCCACCGGAATTCAGGCACTTGTCATAGCCTGGGACCAACTTCTGTATATCTGCGTCGTAGAAGTCCGACACCTGGGCGCCGAACCACTGTGTGGCAGCCGTCTGAACCTCTTCGTCGCTGTGAAAATTTTGACCGGACAGGAACTTTTTCAGGTGCAAGAACAGGTGGTAATTACTGGGAGCGAGATCCGGACTGTACGATGGATAATCGAACACCTCCCAACGGAACCTGTCCAGAAGGGCTGCAGTGCGCATAGTCATATGCGGCTTTGCATTGTCGTGCAGCAAGATCACCCCGGCACTGAGCTTACCGCGTCACTTATTCAGAATGGCTCGTCGCAATGTCCCCAGTGTTTCACAGTAACGGTTAGCGTTCACAGTCTCACCTCTGGGCAGAAACTTGTCTGTCCTAGAACACCGTGCACATCACTTTTCGCGCCGACACAGTCTGTTTGAACTTCGTCCTGCATGGAGATCCACTGTGACGCCAATGCATGGACTGCTATATGCAACCCACGTTTCATCTCCTGTGATGATCCGGTTGAGAAAATCGTCATCATTATGGTAACGCTGCAGAAATGTCAGCGCCGTGCCGATGCGTTTTCCTTTGTGTTCGGGCGTCAGTAGTTTCGGCACCCACCGGGCACACAATTTCCGGAACAAGAGGCGTTTGGTAACAATGTCGTGCAACAACGACCGAGAAACCTGCGGGCAATGGCTGCTTAGATCCGTGATCGTGACGCGACCATCCTCCAATATGCGCTGCTGCACCTGCTCCACAAGCTCGTCTATAACGGCCGATGGCCGCCGACTGCGCTCCTCGTCATGCACATTTTGCCGGCCTTCAGCAAATGTCCTGCACCAACGATGGACCATCTGCTTGCTCATGACGTCTGGCCCATACACCTGGCACAGCTGACGATGAATTTCAATCGGCTGTATGTCTTGTGCGTTCAAGAACTTGATCACCGAACGAACCTCGCACGCGGGGGAGATGCAATAAGAGCCGCGATGTTTCATCGCTCCGCGACGCTACTGAGGACTTTCGGGAGAGGGCATGTGCCTCTAACGCATGCGCAAAACCGGTTTCAATACGCATGGCCTGCCACCTGTGGGCCAGTGGGAAACTTACTTTCTGGATGCGCCTAATAGTTGTAAGGAAACATCCAGTGTAAATAGTATATAAACCTCTATTTTTACTGTCATCCCAATACAAGTCTGAACTACAGTAAATGATATTCAAATATCAGAATTTCTGTATATTTTCAGTTATTCCAAAAATACAAAAAGTTTTATGATTCGCAGTAGAATATCGATTCCGTGTTTTCAGTCATGTCGAATGTGTCCACGTGCCTGTGCTGTAAGCACAATGATACGTAGAATTACACGGCCCTTCCTACTGTGTCATTCAATAATACTTAGAACTCAACATTACAATGAAGGAAGTTGAAGAACTTAGACGTCCACATTTCAGCAATTTAAAAAATATATACACTCCCGTGCTAGTACAGGTAGAAATATCATATTTAACTCATCGTCAACGCCAATGTCAATATGCACTGGTTGTGCCACTAGAATGAAAACATCAACGATCAGAATTGGTGAAAAGTCAAGAAAAACTGATGAAATGACAGGCCCAAAATTTGCTCAGAAGCGCATTCAATTACCCATATTGTGAAAGCGAAGTAGTTCCAAACCAAGCGCGACAATTGGCTAATGAATGGGGCTGCCTGCGCCTTCATTTCGATTCGGCGATGTAAAAAAAAGGGTCAAGGCCGAATGCATTGTTGCCTTACTTTGTTTGCGCGTAGACTGGCCCGATTATTTCAGAACAAGAACAAAGGGGGAAAACCATCTCTGGCCGCTGTTTTGGAAGCACAACTAGAGGAACAATCGTTCTCACATTCATCCATTGTTCTTTATCGTAGAACACTTCTGGCTTTGCTCTTTGTTGCGTCCCTGTGTTGCTTCGTATTGTTTCCTCTGACCCTTTCATGGCGCGTTATTGTTGAGTATCTCACACGTTTGAAGAATATTAAGAGGTCAGTCGATCAAAAACTGTCCGCTCCAAATGTTGGTTATTTGTTTTTACCACTATAATTGTTGATCTCCTTAGTTTGTCTCTCAATGGTACTTTTGCATTCTTCCACAGCAATTGATGTTATGATGTTTGTTTGCTTTTTTGATGAAACTCACTCCAATTGATAGCTTTTCCTATGTTTACTTCAATAAGATTTTCCTGGTACAATTCCCGCCATTCTGTGGTCTGTCGTCTGCTGGAAATCCTAGCCAGCTATCACGTGAGGGCTTTGTCTACTTACAAGAGCCCTGGAGACAGCACGTACTTTGTTCTCTGCCAGCCAGAGCACGCCGATTTCTTCGGGTGGAGAATTTGAAACCTCGTTTGCAACATTCACAGCGACGACGAGAGGACAGCAACAGTGACATTGATAAAAGGTATTTCAGGTGGCGAGAGGATAAGAATTTGCCCTGCAAGGTCTTGAATAACTAATTTATATTATCTGTTTGTCATTTTGAAAGGCTCGTGCAACTCTCTCATACCACGAAACATTCGTTTGGCAACAACGGCCCGAAGACACCAGATTACTTAGTGGCGTGAACTGTACCAGGAGAAACTTTGTGGCCTATAAGCAACAGGCTGAGTACAGGACAACACCTACATTTTCCAGAAGGGCCTGTGTGCTTAAGAAACTAAGGTAGTGTCTGTCTTTCCATTCGGGTTCAATTACGTCGCCTTTCTATCTATTCTGTTAATCGCGACGACGAGGACGATGGGTGAGCTGATAAATAGTAATAGTAATGTGATATTAATTATTATTATATTTTTATCTTAATAGGATTGCAGTTGCCATACAATATTTCTTTATAAACAGTATTAATGAAGCTATTATATTCATTACTAGAGACCGGATTTTAAAGGGAAAAATTTTTCTCTAAAAAGGACAAGAAAAGGCAAAATTATTGCCAAAAAAAAGGAAACGAGAAAGGACTAGAGTTTATTTTTTCACTCCACTAAAACTATTATTTTTTAAAATGAAAGCACAATATACCTGTATACCATTCACATGTAAAAAGGGGATACATTAAATTTCGTATGAAGTAAAGTATAAAATGCAAGAAATTTAATGTATCCCTTTTTATACATGAATGGTATATATTATGCTTCCATTTAAAATAATATTTTTAGTGGAGTCCTAAAATAAACTATAGTCCTTTTTCATTTCCTTTTTTTTTAAGGTAAAGTACAGCGAATAATCATACAATCCGTTTCGATGAAATCTTCATTGAAACAAGTTACCGTATTCCATACGTCGCTGCTACTTTTACCTGGCTTAAGTGTTTCACTGACACTCAATACTGTCGTCGTTGTCACACAGTAAAGTTAAAACCATTCTAAAAAACTACACAATAAAAGTCTAAATCTAGCAGATAAGTACACTTTCAACTCAACAGGCTTTCCGCTTACAATGCGTTTGTTACTGATTAAGCCCAAATAGCAATGTTGCAACAATGGCTGCAACTAGGGTTGCCAGACGTCCCGTATATACGAGATTGTCCCTTTTTTAAAGAAATGTCCCGGTGTCCCGGAAAATGTTCTTGGGACGCCCATTTGTCCCGTATTTAGCTAAAGAAAAAACGAATTCAAATTTCAATATCATTTTATACAACAAGAAATTAATAATTTATAACTAACCTAATTGGATACCAATTACCATTTGCCACTCAATCCTCATATTAATATTAGCGTAGAACTGCTCATTGTCGATTGTCGAATAAGAAGCGACTCACGGCTGGCAAAGGCAGTTCTGGTTCTAATACAGCTTTTCTTGGTCAATGGAATCAGAGTGGAGTGGATAATATTCAGGGCTTAGGTGATGTAAAAAGTTTCCTTTTATTTCGTCATGTCAAAAAGAAAGTGTTCTTTTACTGTAGTAGTGATTATTCTAAACAAAGGTCCTCGTAATGGACGCCCTTGTAATCAAGGGGTCCCGGGTTCGATACCCGGTGGAGGCACATAGTGGTTCGGATCCCCTTTAAACTGTAGGTCCAGTACCGATTAGCCTTACTGTGCGTAAAGTAGACTTAAAACAGCAAATCAATCAATCAAATCTTAAACGACGCCAAGTGTTCACTTAAATATTAATATATTTTGTCACAATGTTGAAAATTCGGCATTAACAATGCTTTAAACTGCAATTCATTTTGTAATGTTTAAAAATGTTATAAAAATAAATTTAACCATATCCATGCCTATATGTCCCGTTTTTTTTAATTTTAGAAATCTGGCAACCCTAGCTGCAACGTACTCCCAACATTCATGGAAGGAAGATAAGGTAGAAGGAGCTTGTTCTTCCTTTTCTCTAAACTGCACCAAATAGACAATTGTTGATTGTTTTGTTCAGGGAGAAAACAGTCGTACAAAATATTTGATATATTGTCAATGAAGGGACCAAGGAAGATATTTTTTAAAAAGGAAAAAAAGGGAATGCAGGCTGAAAAACTAGTCAGTAAAGGCACCAGAAAGGAAAATGTAAAAGGGGAAAGAAGGGAACTTATGCTGAAAAAGGGAAAGAAATTGAAGTCAAAACCATGTAATCTTGTTGGTGGAAGATAATTATCAACATTGTTGTTATTTATTCCATGATCCTGTTGAAAAGGAAGGAATTTGCTTTAAAATCCTGTTTCTATTAATTACAGTAGATTTGAAGCTACGCATGTAAGACAAGTGAACCAACACGAATATTTCCAGTATAACACATTGCACATTTCTCCGTAGATCCTCCATGACGAACGATGTCTAGACGTGATTTGGACATCTGATTCATCACTGCACTTGATGCCATACCTCATTTCTGGAACTTTAATCCATCGTGGTTTCACGAGATTACAGGTACGATATTTTCAGTTTTTTAAAAGTTAAACTGTAGTTCTTCCAAAAAGTTAATTGTGTTTAGGTTATATTTGTAATTTTCTCTACCGGTAATAATTAATTCAGAGCAGGAACGAGCTCCGGAAGAAATCTGAGTGAAAAGCCAGAAGGGTATATTTTCTGGAGGAGTCACATTTAATATGCGACTAAATAGCACGCACAAAAATATATGCTTGGGCTAAACAGCGTTTATTTATCTAGTTTTTACCTTATTTGCTCGGGATAGGTTGCGGGGCTCAGGATAAGCGCTTGGACTGCTCGATCAAGAGGTAGTGGTTTAGGCTTATTAAAATTGTTACATTTTCCAAACTTCAAGAACCTTGATTCGTAGAATTCAGATCCTGGTTACTTCTTTTCTAACGTCCTTTTAACAAATTATTCAATGATATTTTGTTAGGTGTTACAGTAGTGTAAACTTGTTGTTTATAAGTAGTACTTAGTAGGTATGCATTTGTAGTCTCTTTTTTTTATCAATTGAATATCAGTTTTTGACATATTTTGACAATTTTTTGTCGATGTTTTAGCGTTTAGCGATGTTTTAGTAAAATTTCCCTTTTTTCCCACTCGTACTTGGTAGGTATGCATTTGTAGCTTTTTTTTATCAATTGAATATCAGTTTTTGACATATTTTGACAATTTTTTGTCGATGTTTTAGCGTTTAGCGATGTTTTAGTAAAATTTCCCTTTTTTTCCCACTCACACTTGGTAGGTATATCACGATCTTACGTGATATAACTTAACCTATCTTACGATTTTTTTACGATCTTCAGTGATATAACTTAACCTATCATTTTTTTATTTTTTTTATTTGCACACCGAACTAACTTACATTATATTTTATATAACCTAAAAAAAATGATTTGATTTCTTTTTTTAGTATGTGGCAATTTTTTTTTAGGAATTTTTTAAAACTGCTCCGTGACCCTCTCGTTCTTCACGTCATGGATGAAGGACTTCTCGGCGACCAGGATGACGCTGCATAGAGTATCGGCAGGCAGCGCGTCGTGGAACTCGCAGACGACCTTGATGTTGGTACGATTATTGACCACGACCTGCTTCCTCTTCGTCGTGTTGATGACGAACATCGGCCTGTGTGTTTTGAATTGAGGTGTAATATAAAATATTTGAGTTTTTCTTTCAAATCTCACCAATTTCATTTAAATACGATTATCCAAAGCGAGTAATACCACTTTAAAGTATGGCAGTATATTTATGGACACGCTGTATGATTCCATTAACTACGTCCCCAGTTGCGATTTCCACGTGGGGTTTGTAAATACGCATTCGGGGTTCAAACACGACCATTTGACAGTCGGAAGTAGAATTCAGCTTTAGTGCACTACGTCTGCACGGGGATAAAGCGCCATGGGTCCCGGGTTCGAATCCCGGTCTGGGCATGGATGTTTGTGAGTGTCCATTCATCAATTTCAACATAATCACTATCCCCATCATCGCAAATTAGCCAAAAGTGGCACAAAAAGCGAAGTAAAATAAAACTAATCAATATATTTAAAGCGAAAGTTTGATCTGGAAAAATCAACTCTAATGTCCAGATTTCTGTCACACGTATATGTGTGTGTGATATTATATACGGGTGTCATTTTAATGGCGCCACGGATCACGGAAACGTATAGAGGACATCAAAACAAACAACTTTTCTCAATAACATTTTTCTCGTTGGTGCATCATTGCGGCGCTACAGTCGTTCACAAAAGCCCGTTTTGCCGCCTGAAAGCTGGCAACCATACACAACGTTTGATGGCATTTGTGACGTCATATAAAGTCGTGAAGCGATGCGTTCCAGGGTTGCCAGGAACACTCATATTCTGTGAAAAATGACATAGCTAAAATCAGCCACATTATGTACCGTAAAAGAAAACGAGAAATAGGATCTTTAACCTAACAGGAAGTAAACAAACGATATGAAAAATGGTAGAAAGAAAATATAATTCAAATGGATTTCTGAATACGTTCGCTTACTTAATAACTTTCCTAAACGTTTCGTATGCGGCCATATTCTTAATTATTTTAATTTACTATATACAACATTCTATTCATTTCTTTTATAGTATTTGAACTCTTCTTTTATATATTTCTCAATTTACTGTAATATATATTATCCCTTTCCTCCGATCTAAGTTTCTTATAATTTCCTTTGCTCCTCTGTATATAGCGTGCTGCCATCTCTCGTCAATTCCGAGAACCATTACTCCTTGCAACTTTCATTGTGACATCGACTGGCACGTGACAGACTGTGTTTATCTATGCACCGGATACACATGTAAAAGTTTGCAACTGAACAGGGCAGTATATTCGCTACTGATTCATAATTAGATTGTTACTGTGGTCGTACGTGTTTTAGCCGTAATGTAACAACGTGCACCTCGGAAACTTCCGTAATCAACACAAAAGTATACCACAGGGCATCTGGACACAAACCTGTAGATATCAACCTTGCAACAGATTTGCAAATATTTGACATGTAGCTGGGCGTAAACAGCCACATGTATTTTTATTATAGGCGCCGACTCCATGGGGCTTATGGGGAGCCCCCCCCAATGTTAACGATGTGGGGGCAGAGCCCCCAAATAATTTTGCTTAAGAGGATCTAATGTATTATTTTGCTTCTCTTGTAAAGTTTGCTCTGAATTGTGCCAAATGAACTTAACTTTAAATACACATTTGAAATCTTCTAGACCATCAACTTTCGAGGGCTGAGACCGCTAAACCATCAACATTGGGGGGGGGGGGGCTATGACCAGAGACAGCAAAACACATAACTTATTTATTACTATATACTACGTATGTAATTATGAGTATTGTTAAATGTTTTACTAAAAAGAGTTTCAAAACACGATATGCATGAACTAGGGTAGAGGATGGGAAGTTCGTGCTACAAATGGCTCTCACATGACATTCAGAACGAGATCATTGATATATTAGGGAGATCTGTTTTGCGCTCCGTGGTAGCAGATATTAAAAGTCGGGAATATTTTGTTATTATGGTTGACGAAACTTGTGACATATCCATCCGTGGACAATTAATATTCTGCATTTGATATTTTTGAGGAATTCATGAGCTTTTATGAGATTCCGAACACTCAGTCCAAAACTTAAAAAAGGGGGAGAGCGAGTCATTCATTAATTTATTTCAGTAATCAGATTCCCCCCAATAATTTTGACAAGTCGGCGCCCCTGATTGTTGTTGATATTTGACATGTAGGCTGAGACAAAATCCGATATTGACACTTCATTTTTAATACGTTTTTACCATTTCTCATATCGTTGGTTCACTTCCCCCTTATCTTGAGATGACTGCTGATCTTCTGGCTGGTAGGCTATGATCTTCGGTCTACTGGACGCGTTTCTCACTTCATTTTACACCTAATCATGTGGTTGGTAGTTTGTCAATTTTCATAAAATTTGTGTGTTCCTTGCAACCCTGCGTGCGCTGTATCGCCGCAGGAAATGACGTCACAGATACGATCAAATGTGTTGGGCGGCAAAACTGTCTTTTTTGAACGGCTGTAGCGTCGAATCGACGCACCAACGAGAAAAATGTTACTGACAAAAGTTGTTTGTTTCGATGTCCTCTATACGAATCTGTGATCCGTGGGCGCCATTAAAATGACACCCTGTATATGCATGTACAGTGTTGATTAACTATCTGAGATTCATTTTTGTTCACTTAAAGCGTTCATACTGTGTGTCCACCATCCACGAGAAACTTTCTGATCTCTTTCTTTTTTACGGATAGTAGGTTTGATTCGTGAGTTGACGCAGTGCTACACATTCACCACTGGACGCAGTTGGAACAAGAAGGGAGAGGAAGTTGGAGGAAATATTATTGTTTCCCTGCCGTGATTTGAGCTCAAAGCCAGCGATGTTTGTCTGTCTGGCTTCATCAGCTTCTCTCTCTCTCTCTCTCTCTCTTTCTCTCCTCTCTCCTTCTCTCTCTCTCTCTCTCTTTGTTCTTTGAACCACTGTTGTTTGTACTTTGGTGGCACTTCCGGACACTCCGGGTTCTTTGATGTCCGTAATTGAAAGCTACTGACGATGCTGTTTTGTGGGAAAGGAAGGCCTTAAGCTCCAAACCTCTGGTTCGAGAAATTGAGGGGGGGGGGATGAACAGTGCTGGGAACAGAAAAAAACAGTACAAGTTTCCCTTCTTAGTTTCTGGTCTACTTTGACGCTCATTTGTGCCAGCAAAGGAGCAATAATTATTATTTGATGTTATTAGTGTTAGTAGTTTGTAAGTGTTGTGTACCGTTTCTGAACCCCAGAATACACTCATATTAGTTCCTTTACCCAATCTGCTTCCACTGTTCCCAGTGGCGTATCTACGAATTTATTTCGGGAGATATCTTCACACTCTTGGATAATATTCAATTTGTCAAAAAAAAAAATCTCGTTTATCACACAGAAAAGTTGATTCAAAAGTCTGGTCCCATAGGACAACTCCATTATTAGTGCACATAGCGAATAATGTAAAGAGGGGAAAGTTGTTGGAATACATAGGTTTGAATCTAAAGTACCGGCCCCCGTGGCGGAGTGCCAGGGTTCCATGGTTCGAATCCCGGCCTGGGCATGGATGTTTGTGAGTGTCCATTCATCAATTTCATGATATCATCACTCATCCTCATCTTCGCAAGTTAACCAAAAGTGGTGTCCCAAAAGCAAAGTATAAAAAACTAAATCAATCAATCAATCAATCGAATCAAATAATTCAATCAATCAAAGCAATCAAATCAATCAATCAATCTAAAGTGCTTGAATTTTCCTTGTTGCATATACGTCGAGGTGGTACACTACTGCGAGCCTCGATGGTACCCGATTATGCCTTGTTGCCACATGCTTCGTCAGCAATGCCTAACGTCATCCAATACCGTACGTCGGCGAATGCCGTACAGTACTAAACACCTTAAGAATTCATGACGAAAATTACACACAAAGTAAAAAAAGACGTGATCACAGCTCGCCACTACACCGGGAATTGTAATTGATTTCTTTCAAATGAAAATTGTTGTGACCTGCACTGTATTTGTGATGGACACGTACAAATATCCTCAAGGACTCGATCCATATCTCTAGATAATTTGTCATTAGTTTGGACGAGACTCGGGCAAGGCGAGCTTATGTTTGGCGACGTCTGTGGTCCCGAGTGCCGACAGTTAGTAGTGATGAAAATAACTTTAGACTTCACTGGCTTGGCGTAAGAGCAGATTAAAGGGATGGCCAAATCTGTATAGTAAAACCAGAGATTCTGAATTTCGGAGGAATGTGCTTTCATTGTGAGCTATCACTTTATTAGAGCAATTCAAGTTGAAAGAGTAGGTTCAAAATAATCTGACTCTACGAATTCACACGGTGTTTTTAAATTTGAATTAAATCTTTTTGAGTGCGTCAGCACTGAAGATATTTTGCACCCGTCACACTATACGGAGTCCAGCCCCTTATCATAACAAAAATAAAAGCTTGTCTGAAAAATAAAATTTCCTTACCTTGGTTAAAAGCTGAGGCTAAAAAGGGTGCTCAGCACAAAGATGGACAAAACATAGGACGACACAGAATTATTCTGGCCATGGGGCCAGTCGCCAGAGCCTCGTTAGTTTGCAGTCCAGGTATAACACCATTAAGCCTTGTTTCCATGATTATGGAAAACTAAATATGCTGACCAAGGCAGTAATTTATTTTATTAAAAACATAAACTAAACGTAACGTTTCAACCTTCTAGCAAGGTCTTCATCAGACTCTGTATCAAGTACAAAATACTTTTGTACTTGACTTTTGTACTTGATACAGAGTCTGATGAAGACCTTGCTAGAAGGTTGAAACGTTACGTTTAGTTTATGTTTTTAATAAAATAAATCACTGCCTTGGTCAGCATATTTAGTTTTGCAGTCCAGGGTGTACTACGTGGAAGTGAGGTTGACTATTGGGTGCACTACGTGGAAGTAGCACCCCTTACACCCCTCACACGATATTGTTTGGTCTCTGGCAAATACACGGAACGATGCACACAAGCGGGTGACCTTGACAACAATTCTGATTCCCTCCAGAATCCTCCGAAATCAGGATAGTAAAATTTCCGAAAAGGGATTTTTGGCCATCTGTAATTTGTGGGCGACCATTTTCACCTGAGGATCTTGTGTGGAGTGAGGGGATCTCCCTCATTGTCAGCCAAGTGCCTTGCTTTATTTTCTCACATACTGATAAATCTATTTTTCACAGTTGGATTGAAATATAGCATACGTGGTAACATTTTACTGCACACATGATAAGACTAACTATGGGGCCACAGGATAATGCGACAGGGACGAAATATCGGAGTACTGAAAGGAAATTTAGAGGAGGGGTGGGGTTTAATGAGGAAAAAAAAATCTCTTCTTTGGTTGGAAAGGGGGCGCCATAAACCCAGAGGGAAAGCCCTTAATCCGCCACTGGTTCAGTTGTTCTCAGTACGCGACTCACAAGGTTCTTGCCCCAGGACAATTTTCATCTTCCCTCGCCGTTTCCTTGCTTGTGAGTTCTTTCGTTTGATCTGGAGGCGCCAGAGCTTCTCTAATTCTCAATATCTGCCGAGACCAAATCGTTCCGTAGTTTCTTTCATCCGGTTTGATATCCCGCGTTCAAATTAAATGTCACTGAATATTCTGGCGGCGTTCTTCTGCTTTTCCTGCTTGTCTTGCAGTGCCTAAGTCTCAATTCAGGTTTCCTCGTCGCCGCCACATACGTTCCCCTTTAGGCTTAAGCAGAGACCGTTTTAAAATTGAATGAACCTGTGATTAAGGCTGGCGGCTGCACAATGAGTTTTCGCTTATTAACCTTGCGTGGCGGCCTCCTGTGCTCCGGACGGTGAAAAAGTCAGGTTCCGCTGCCGTGAGGTAAAAGATGTAAGAGACAGCAATGATTTATAAAGAGGTCTTGAACGAAAGAGAGAGAGAAGAGGGTGGAGGGGAGGAAGAGGAAAGATCACGAATTTTGCCAGATAATTCGCTTAAATCCGTTTCGGGTCGGTTATCTGTTTAATAACGTTCGATTACAATTTCTGTCTCGGTCCCTGCTAAATAACTTTTGTATTTGCCGTGGGAATGCGTCATAACTAGCGATGTTATCCGCTTTTAGAGGGGATTTGGGGGCTTCAGCCCCAGGGCCTACGTTTACAAAGGCTCCCACACAAGGAAATGACTGAAACTTACCACCGAATCAAGACAACAATAAGTTTCTCACATGGAAATAAAATATTTGGGAAAGAGAGAGACAGAGAGCGGGGTGTTGTGTTTGTGTGTGTGTGTGTACAGGGTGATTAAAAAAAATGTGCAAAAAGGAAACAGAAAATAGGTGATGCACCACTGAACAATTTGTATTAGAGAACCTAGGGTTGGAGAGACCAGCCTAACTACAGCAGACATGGGCTGAAACATGTCGAGCCCTAGCATGCACCATCGTCCTGCCATACCTGCAAGGTACCATATGAATGACAAAGAAGTGACATGTATGAACAGTATGACACTGATAGCATGCAACGAGTAGCGACATTTATTAGTTTTCCTGTATGAGTTACAAGCTTGACATTTGTTAACTAGTGTCGTGGCATTGAAACAGGTGTTCACAACGTGCATTTAGCTACCTCACAACAGTTGTTCAAAATGACAATGACCAACTAGAGTGCAAGCATGACAGTAGTGTACGAAATTCTGCCGCACCTTTTAAAATGCCCCTGGTTTTTTATGAATCACACCACAAGTGGCGACAATCCTGGCAACTAATTCCATGTCCGTGTCCACTGGGGTCTCAAACTAGTGGCTTGTGATATCCCCAGACGAAAAATCTAGTAGATTTAGGCCGGGTGGCGTTGCAGGCCAGGGAATAGAGCCTCCCGATCTAAAAAAGTGAGCAGAAAATGTAATATCCAGATGGTTGCGAACATGCACACTGAAGTCAAGTGGTGCTCCGTATCTCGGTACGCTGTCTTATCAGACCCTAGATTCCCTATCTCCTGTTTGCACGTTTTTACAGAATCACCCCGTGTATAAATAACTCCACTCGTAACTCAGATGCTAGAGTACACTTGGAGAGAGCTCGATTATCGCATGTCGAGCTCAAAAAGGTATCCGCGCTGAACTTCATTGACCTCCATCAAATCTTGTTGAATTACCTTGTAACTCTTATAGGTGCTGATGTATATGTGTGTTCATTTTTTGATACTTTCATCCCGGACACTCTGTATGTGTGCAACGAGGCAGCCCAGGTTTACAAGCCACTGATGGATTGATTTTGTTATTACTCTAATCCAAATCATTTATTTATCCATAAATAACCAGGTAGATATTCGCCTGGTATGTCTGAAGAGCATGGTAAAATGGATTTTAGGTTAGGTAAATAAATTTATTATACCAAAGTCTCGAACAATCTCGCTCACTAGTCTCTGTTTAAAGGTCAATCTCCTTCACATCTCGAAAGGTTTCGTTATCATCTCCATTGTTACATAAACCGTTCCGGTACCACCCTTAATCGTTAAGATCAACCCAAGAGGCAGAAACGACTTCATACAAGCGGAATATAAGTATGGTAATCACTATTGTGGTTCTATTTACTGTTTCAGCATGGTAAAGCGAACATTTTCCTCCATACATTTGGGAATACATGTGGCACGTTAGCTTGTTAGCAATCCTCTCTTGCTCACGAATAACGATGGAGTACCGTAAAGGAACTGAGGAGAATGTCACTCGAGATGCCATGGGAAATCAAGCCACGAAAATGCACCTCGCGTTTGCCTTTGGGCCCCTTCTCCTATGTGCACATGTAATGGAGAAGAATTGTACAGACCAGACCAGACTTCCGAATGCTTATATGCAGAAGTCTCATAATACCATTATTTTTTTCCCAAAGAACGGATGACTCTCCATCACAGACTATAATCTTCAGCCTATACACTAAACCGTAAAAAATAGAACTCACATTTTTTGAATTAGCACTATTCCCATAATCAAGATGGCGTATAAAATTTCGTTAGGCCTTTCTAAAGATTTTCCAATGCTAATTTTTTTAATCTTTTCTTCCATATTACCACAAGTTCATGATAAAAATATTAAAGAGACAACCTAGCTTGTTGTACAATTAATGAGACTGGATGAGGTTTAACATTATCAAAAAGGGCGTTTCGGTGACCGGGAGTTTTCAGTGGTGCCAACCTGGGTGTGTGTTCTTGAGATTGTTGCTTCATCAGTATCATCGCTCATCCTCATCTTTTCGTTTATCCAGGAGCATAGAACGTAAAAATAGGATAAATACAAATATCACTGTTCTTGAAAGATTTTATCGCCAAGTAACACTCGAAGACTGTTGGGAGTTCCGTTCTTGTAGCTCCAAACGTGTACTGGGTACATACAGAAACCTAAATGCATCATATCGATTGATGCACCAGAATGCAAATGCACTAAAGTGTGTTTTGTGAATTCTTCAAAAAATTAGATTCACATTTGATGCATTTTTGTATGTCGTGAGAGAAACACCAAAGTGCATCATTTGATTCAAGTGAGACTTTCTTTCAGTCGAGATGCACTTCATTGCATCAGTTGATGATCCTTGATGCACCTTCCTGCATCTTTTTGGATGATGCACTTAAATGTTTGGTCTGAGCTACAGAGTTTATGTAGCTCAGACGAAGCGTCTGATGCATTCTGGTGCATCAAAAAGCATCAACTGATGCATTGAAGTGCATCTCGACTGAAATAAATCCTCACTTGAATCAAATGATACACTTTGGTGTTTCTCTCACGACATACAAAAATGCATCCAAATGCATCAAATGTGAATCTGATTCTTTCAATAAGCCATAAAACACACTTTAGTGCATCAATCGATGCATTCTGGTGCATCAATCGATATGATGCATTTACGTAGTTCTCTGAGTGTAGGATTGCAAATAAATAAAAAAAATGAAGACAAAGTGTGTTGATAGGAAAGTGAGCAATGCTAACTGTTGTCGCCTTTAAATCAAGGGGTTCCGGGTTCGATGCCCGTGGGGCACATAGTGGTTCGGTTCCAAATTTAAATGTAAGTACAGTCCCTATTAGCCTGTCCGTGCACTTTAGACGAAAGTTAAATGAGCAAATGAGTAAAATTCTAGCGTCCGTCCAACCCCAGACCAGATGTATCTGCCTCTAGTCGATTCCTCCAGCATTGGGCGGGAAACTTTACACATCTCACTCTTAAATCAAACTTTTGGTACTTGCGGGAAAAATAAGACTATTACTAGCAACAAGATCTTGCAATTGGAAACACTGAGCAGGGCCAGCAAATAGATCTCTGAGCTACATCACCTACCCCGTTGTCTCCACTCTTCCCGCGGTAGTTGGCGCATTACACGCCTCGCTGGCCGTGCATCCCTCTATCTGCGGCGCTCTGCACCAAGATGGGAGACCACGTGACACAAACTCGACTTCCGGCTTCGCTGGGAGTAAGTGTTGGCGGGAGGGATGCTCGTTTCTCCTTCCTCTAGCCACGAGAGTCTGAGATGAACACCTTCCGGTGTGCGGCTGATAATTATGAGACTGCCTCGCGCTCAAGGAACTTCTAAAACTGCTAAGCGGATGACTTTGTTCTTGGTTTAATAAGTTTGGTGTGCATTACGAACATTTCAATCTGTTCTTCAAGGACCTGCGTTGACTGTAGCGAATCGTGGTTCGGAATGTTCTGGATATGCAAAGTGTAAATGAGGAGATATATCTGTCTTGCGTGTTCGCTCGCTTCCGCACATACAGAGTGTCCCACAAAGGGGTTTACACTATTTGAATGTTAATAACAGAGAAAGTATTACAGATAACCTGATGGAACTTGTTGTATCTGGATCTGTCATGATTAGTACATGTTGCCATTCATTTGTTTTTCTTTAATTTCAGTTCAGTTGCCAGTAGTGACAAGTAATTGACAAGATGGCTGGGAACCTTTCCGTTGAGCAACGGAAGTGGATTTTAAAGTGTTTTTGGAAATATGAGAACATGAAAGAAGTGCAGAGACGATGGCGGGCAGAATTTGATACTGCGCCACCGTCACGTGTAACAATTACGAAATTACGCGACAAGTTTGAGAGGGAAGGAACTGTGTGTGATCTGGGACAGTGTGGCAGGAAGAAATCAGTATCAGACGAAAGAGGGATGGAAGCAGTGGTACAAACTTTCACAAGATCCCCCAAGAAGTCCATACATCAAATTCTGCCCGTCATCGTCTCTGCACTTCTTTCATGTTCTCACATTTCCAAAAACACTTTAAAATCCACTTCCGTTGCTCATCGGAAAGGTTCCCAGCCATCTTGTCAATTACTTGCCACTACTGGCAACTGAACTGAAAATAAATAAAAACAAATGAATAGCAACAAGCACTAATCATGACAGATCCAGATACAAAAAGTTCCATCAGGATATCTGTAATACTTTCTCTGTTATTAACATTCAAATAGTGTAAACCCCTTTATGAGACACTCCGTATACTCTATCCAGGGAATCTCTGGAGCGATCGAACAAAAATACAGGGTGAGCATAAAGTCTATCCCTCATTACGAACTTTTATTGCTAAAGAACTATGCTAGATACAGATATGCGGTTTGTTGGAAATGGTAGCTTAACTCATAATGTTTTGTTATCAGTACACTTCAGTACACTTCGACATGTGCTCCCTTTGTTGCCCTTAGAACGTCTAGACGATACTCAATTTCTCTCCATGTCTTTGCCAACATCCGTCACCGTCTCTATACCATCCCATATTCGTGTCTGAAGAGTTTGCATATCAGAAACTGGTGAACTAAACACTGTGCCCTGAACGTAACCCCATAAAAAAAAAGTCAAGGGGGGTTATGTCCGGCGAACGCGGTGGCCATGATATGGGAATCAGAATAAGAATCAGACAACACAAAGAAATGGAAAAAAAACTTGATGTATTGCACTACTTATTGCCATAGGTTTTATTTGCCTATCTACCGTGGAAGTTGAGATATAAATATTCATAGTCAGGGAAAGACTTTATGCTCATCCTGTATATCTCTGCACAAGTAGTGACTCGAGAGAGCCCGACTAATGAACTTGTCGGAGGGGAAGTGAGTTCAGATACCAACCATTTGCAGCAGCCTGCTCTGCTCCTTTGCTCTGCCCATTCGTTTTCCCCCCATCTCTTCAGAGATGCGCGGCCTTGCTCCACAGATTGGTTCCACACTCAGCTGCTTGTGTCTTCGCTTGGTTCGACACTTATCTGCTTGTGTCTTCGGTTGGTTCCGGACTTAGCTGTTTGAGTCTTCGTTTGATTCCGCAGTTAGTTGCTTGTGTCTTCGTTTGGCTCGACACTTAATTGCTTGTGTCTTCGATTGGTTCAAGACTTAGATGCTTGTGTCTTCGTTTGGTTCGACACTTCTGCTTGTATCTTCGGTTAGTTACAGACTTAGCCTTCAGTCTTTGCTTGGTTCGAACACTTAGTTGCTTGTGTCTTCAGCTGGTTCTGGACTTAAATGCTTGTGTCTTCGTTTAGCGTGTGTGTATGTTGTGTGTCTGAGTGTGTGTGTGTAATAAAGGAAGTGAGAAATAATGTAGTGTATTATCTCCGATTTTCATTTTTATAATCCACTATTCAATTATTGTTAACAGTGCATTAATGCAATTAAAGAATGCAATCTAGTATACATTAAAAACTGGGAAGTTCTTGTGTAACTACTGGGCTTCCCCTAGTGGAAAGTCTGTCGTTTTATAATCCCAGATTCGATACCCGGTGGAGACAACATTGTATGGTGCTTCGGATCCCAATTTAAACTGTAAGTGCAGTCCCGATTAACCTGTGTGAGTATAAAATGGATTTAAAACAAAATTTTAGTGTCGCTACCCGTTTTTGTAGAAATAGTGTAACTCGTAAAACCAACCGAATCCTTCATAGCTGTAGTGCGTGACAGAACAGTATCGTAACCTCATATCTAATCATATAGCTAAATCCACTCTTGTTCACTTTGCCATAAAACAAACAGAATAATTTCGCTGCTATAAACATTATAGCGGCTTTGTTTCTCCTCGGAGGAGAACGGTAACGTAAGAAAAACTCAGGTGAGACCTCCAGTCGCCTTGCAGCAGCAATAAAATCTCGACTCCCGTGTCTGTTCGGAGGGAATTGTCAGTTAAATCTTGAAGTTACTTTTCCCGGGTTGACAGGATTAAGAAGGGACCGCTTCAATGTATCACCAACTTTAGTACGGGGCACTGTTTCCTGAAGGGAAAGTTGGGAAAGTTGAAGGTGAAATGAGGTCTCGCTTAGAATGAGATGCGATAAGTTTGAAAATCGTTACAGAGCTGTAAAAGACGGTTCTGTGAGGATAACGCCAGGTAAATTTTACAAATCGGTAGAGTATCTCGGCGCAGTAGGAGAAAGATAAATTCGAAAGGAGTCTTGGCGGTAATATAATTGAAGATGGTTGTTGGTGATTTTGTTTGTTGTGTCAGAAGTTCTCTTTCCACCCCAAAGGTTATCCGGGGCTTTTTAGTTTTGGTGCAACAGATCCGATGAAAGTACGTCTAACATACAAGCAGGTCTGGATTTTAATGTGATGCTTGGGGGCACACATAACTCGAAATGCATTACGTCAAGGTTGATGCATTTTTGGTGCATCAATTGTCACAGTTAAACGTGTTAAAGCCATCTAACGTGATGCATTTCAGTGTATCACACGGAACAGCGCCTTATAAACAGTGGCGGCGATTAGGGGTGCGCGGGGGGCAGTTACCCTCACTTTTCGCAAGTTTTGTCCCCGCACTATGCTAAACCAATAAAAGATATATTGTCTTTGCCCCCCTCACCGGTTTTTACACCTTGCCCCCCCCCCCGGTTTGCAAACCCAATCGCCGCCACTGCTCATAAAAATACCATTTCATGCATTATGATGCACCAAAAGTGCATCATTAGCAGCTTATGATGCACTTTGACGTGCTACTGAAGTCAACATATTTGTGTCAATTGACACATTTTGTTCTTTGTATAGGTGACTTTGCCTGCAAAGAAACCTCCACTGGGTATAAATTGGTCTGACAAGAGCCACTAAACGAAAAAAGATAGATATTTGAGATTTGATGAATGTACAGTGACCGGCAATAAAAAAGGACACCTAAATCCTGAAATGCTCGTGGATTCTAATAGCAAATTTTCAATGTCAGCTTCTATCACCGCTGTAGAATTAGGCAACACACATAACGCGAGCACTTCAGGTTCTGGATGTCCCATTTTTGTTGCTGGTGACTGTACATAAAATATTACAAATTAAACTAACATCTGACATGTCTTAGCCTAAAAGTATTAACTAACATTAGTAATAACAGTGTAAATATTGATGCTGTTAGTCCCGGATATTCTCATGTACTGTATAAATCGGGCCTGCAGGCAAGTAACCATATTTTGGGTCACTGGGATCTTTATGACGTCATCTCAGTTTTCTCTTTTAACTGTATTTATCAAAGTTATTCGCCAAATGGAGCACATTGACATGCAATAGAAGTGACATGATAATATTAAAAATATACATAAATTGTGTTGTACACAATTAAGTAAACGGCATTAAATAAATAATGGTAAATCTATTGTATTTTTGTAATACCACACTCAAACTCATTAGGATATATAATGTTGCCTTATGCTTAATTTGGATCTCTTTTATCTAATTTGGGAATGAACTTGCTCTTTTCCCACATTGCAATATCGCGAAGTTCTTTTCTGCTTTGAATTTGGCTAAAATTTACCGAGATAGAAACCTTCTGTACTGGCTCACAGACGTTTGTTTCTCGTTTCCGATGCAGCCACAAGAGACCCATGCTAGAGAGCTGCCTCGTTCTCAGCGGCCAACCGGGACATCCCAGAGTGGCCATCTACGAGGACCGCAAAACAACGCTTCAGATCCTGGACAACATTCAGTGGTGCCATCCTGCGAAGAATTCTGTCGAATGTTTCAGTGTTGAATGGCGCCCACTTCTTGTGCTGCCGTATAACCGAATGGATACCGCTGTTGCCTTTGACACCACCAGGATAGAATTGGACCGCCGGTGGGGGCCCACAAAGATGTGCGTGTTGACCCAGCAATTGGTTTCCTTGTTTGTTTGTGTGAGTATGCCGTCGCTTTTCTGCTAAGTTTGGCTGATCGTGACGACGGGGATGAATGGCGGTTAGATAAAATGTGAAACAACAATTACAAGCACACATGGAAATAATACGAACCCACTGGCTGTGAGCTCAGGCGCTAGGACTTCGTTTGTTTTGGTTGATTGATTGATTGATTGATTTGCTTCATTTTACTTCGCTTCTTGTGCCACTTTTGGCTAATTTGCGAAGATGGGGATGAGTGATGATGTGATGAAATTGATTAATGGACACTCACAAACATCCAGGCCGAGATTCGAACCCGGGACACCTGGCATCGTAGCGCGATGTGCTAACCACTCTGCCACGGGGGCCGACATGTTGGTTTTGGTGTACTACTTGGAAATAAGGTTGGCATTTAAGTGCCCTCCTAGAAGTAAACCACATTTGAACAACTAGCTTACCGCATTGAGCGGTGGATGCCACTTCCGTCACCGAAAGTTTCTGGTTCGTGGCCAGGCATAGCCTATTTCTAGAAATCCATTTCGGAGAGGGGTCCGAACCAAGTGTCTTAAAATAATAATAATGATAGTAACAATAATATTTAAATTAAAATAATTATAATTATATTGAATTAAAATAGTATTAATTAAAATATTCGAATTAATTATTATAATATTTTTATTACATGTATATGTAAAAGGACGGTATAAGGATAGTGATATAACAGCACGTATTCATTATCTAACTTACGTAAAGTGAAGGTAAGCAAGATTTTTAAAAATGCCGTGGCAAGGAAATTAATGTCAAATAGATAAAGAATTGAATATTTACTGAATATATAAAAAGGATGTTAAATCCAGTTGACGAAAAGTAAAGCTCCTGGTAATATTTTATCCTTATTATTATAAGCATAAATCGTCTTTGGTACTGTCATTCAAAGTCGTATGATTCTTGCCTTCCAATAAGTTCGGAGGATATAAATAACTCTCGATTAAACAAGTAGCCTACTGTATATTTTCATTATTTAATATTAGTTATTTTATTATTTCGTCATTTCAATTTTTTTTACTTAGTAAGAATCTCGTGGCGGGGGGGCGGAGGGGCTTACTAAAGGTAAGCCCTTCGAAGGTCAAATGAAACGAAACAACTGCAACCAACCATCTTGTTGAAGAGGTCATCTATTTTAGGTAACAGATGTCGCATCTTCCAAAGTTGCGGATTTACAGTGTTCTTGTAGGAGACACATAGCCTTAATTCAACGTTTTTCTTACGAACATCACAAGAGGAGAAGCCCACGATGATGATTTGATTGGTTCAATGACTCCGTCACTAACCAACTTCTGCAATTCATCTTTGACTGGTTCCTTTAGCGAGTACGGGAAGTCATAATATCTCTTGCACAGTGGTGTAGCATCGTCTTTCAGTGGCAAGTATATCTCGAAGCGCTTGATTGACTTGGACATGTCACCATCAAAAGGTATAGGAAAATCTTTCCTCAGATTCACAACCAGTTCCTTTATTGCTGATGATTAAACAGCAGTTGCAACCATCTGAAGAACATGTGAAACAAAAATGTTTCGCCATTCAGGCATGAAAATATCAATCCAAGACAAACCCATAATAGCACTATTCAATTTTGTCTTTACAACAATCATATTTAAGTTATGATTTATTCCTCGAAATACAAATTCAACGTTAACTTTTCCTAAAACACCAAGATTATTACCATTTGCTGCTTTCAAGATGATAGGAAAATTGTGTATAGTGCAACCTCACAATGAAGACTCAAATCCCAGGAATGGAATCTTAGAATTGTTGACTTGTAAGTCGATAAATAACGATCCCTGTGTGTGCCAAACAAATTCAATTTCTTTAGTAACGAAAGTAGTGAAAATTTCAGGACACTGAGCATTACATTGGATACCAGCGGCGCTGCAATCAACAAATTCGTTCTTAGATTTTTCTTCTTGAATATCTGCAAATTTGTGATCTATGGGAATGCATGGCACATTAAAATCTGAATAATCAATGGATGATCCTCGGATTATATGTTTGAAATTGCTGTGATTGTTAGGTACAATCGTTGGTTTTGAATTAGCTGGAACATTGATAGATCTTTAATTAATACGTGTGTTAAGCACAATGTTCGTGCTAGAAACCAATTTGTTTTTGCTAGAATTGTTATATTCTCTCTTCTTGCAGGCTGTTAAGAAATGATTTTTCTTTTTACAATATCTGCAAGTAGCTCCGAAAGCTCGACATTTTCCATTAGGATGAAAAGAATTACAATTATCACACGGTTTACCAGAACCATTATTTGATGTGTTACCAATATTCCTTGAATCAGTTTTATTTTGTCTGATGTTCATTCGAAGATTGCCCTTGTACTTCTTTTGGATTTGCGAAGTGAATTCAGTCGGAGTTTCAGAATGTTCCACAGCATTCTTTGAGTGACTTTGGTTAACAATTCTCTCATTCAATTCTAGCTCGTTAAGATACATGACCGTATCTATTGCCTTTTTCAAGGTCAAATCTTTATCTGATAACAGTCTATTTCTAACGCTCACACTTCTCATACCAAGAATAAATACGCCCCGGCACATTGAATCAATAAGATCACTAAAATCACATTTTGAGGCTTGCTCTTTGATTTGCACAATGAAATCAGGAATGCTTTAATTACATTTCTGTTTAATAAGAAAAAACTTATGCCTTTCAAGTACGAGATTCTTCTTGGGCTCATAATGGCGGATCAATGTTTGTTGAATTTGAGCAAGACTGATATCTGATATTGATTTAGGTTGTATGAGATTATACAATTCAGTATACGTTCTGTGCCCTATTGCTGCTAATGTTTAGCCTTATCATCGGAAATGTCTGAAGCTTTGCAGAAATGTTCGAATCTATCCAAGTATTGTTTAATACTTTCCTGCTCCCTGCAGAATTCAGAAAATTGTGACAACTTTTGCATTGTGTACAGAGATTCTTACCTCCAACAGACAGCTTGAAGAACAATCACAAGAAATATGTAGAATTACGAGAAATAAGGTAAAAAGGTAAAGTGTTCCCCTGTGCATAGCACCACGCCATGAAGGCGTATAGGGGGTGTGGGGATAACGCCCCACACTTTCTTGATCCGGTCGTGAGTGGGGGTGATGTGATCAGCATCACGCCCCTGACCGCCTTTACCCCCCAGGGTTTCCCCCAGGTACCCATGTTATTCGACGCTGGGTGGGCGCCGGGGCCGCTTCCACCGTTAGAAAAGTTCCCGGATTTGAACCGGCCGGGGATCGAACCCGGGACCTTTAGCATGGTAGTCAGACGCGTTACCGACTGAGCCACCGCGTCCACCCACGAGAAATAAGTATCAAATGAAGTTCCCAAGATCCTCGTCGCCAATGTTGAGTTTCGGGTTCTTTCTGTTCTTCGGTGATCCAGGAAATGGAGTAAAGAATGCGACTGAAGTTCCAACACAAACAAAAGTGTATAATTCACGAACACAATGACAGAATTAGTACAACAACTTACATAATGGTATAAAAGCAAGAAGTCTCGTCACGCAGAACGGCTATGACTTTGAGGCATACATGACAGGAGCTATAACACAGACTGCTGACAAACAACACTTAATAACCAGGTCTGGCGTTCACTGCTGATGCAGATCAATGATGCTGATGCTGATGTGTCCGTGACGGGGATGGGTGTTCTTTGTGAGGATCCCTTGATCAATTTTATCATATCGTCATTCATCACCATCGTCGCAAATAGCCAAAAGTAGCCGCGCTAAATAACAAAAAATGAAGTCAAAATCAAGTACGTCGTTGTGGTGACAGAAGAAGAGGTGTAAGGCAGCGTATTTCGATACGCAAATTGCCGTAAAAATTAGATATTTTGATCTGAAATTTTTATATCATCCGCATACATTCAGAGAACTAAATGCATCATATCGATTGATGCACCAGAATGCATCGATTGATGCACTAAAGTGTGTTTTATGGCTTCTTCAAAGAATCAGATTCACATTTGATGCATTTGGGTCCATTTTTGTATGTCGTGAAAGAAACACCAAAGTTCATCATTTGATTCAAGTGAGGATTTATTTCAGTCGAGGTGCACTTCAGTGCATCAGTTGTTGCGTTTTTATGCACCTTGATGCGTTTTGATGTACCTTGATGTGTTTTGATGCACCTTCCTGCATCTTTTTTGATGATGCACTTAAACGTTTCGTCTGAGCTACATAAACTCTGTAGTTCAGACGAAACGTTTAAGTGCATCATCCAAAAAGATGCAGGATGGTGCATCAACGAACATCAACTGATTCATTGAAGTGCATCTCGACTGAAATAAATCCTGACTTGAATCAAATGATGCACTTTGGTGTTTCTTTCACGACATACAAAAATGCACCCAAATGCATCAAATGTGAATCTGATTCTTTGGAGAAGCCATAAAACACACTTTAGTGCATCCATCGATATGATGCATTTAGTTTTCTTTGTGTACTTTCGAGGAATGGTCTGGTGTAGCACTTGGACAAAATTAGTGAAGGCACTTTAATAGGGTTGACTTAAGCCACAGTAACAAAACGCTTGAAAATACAATTAGCGCCAAAGAAATATATTTTTAAGTAAAATACTCCAATGGATAAAATCTTTCTGATGGTAGGAAGCCCTCATATCTCTTATCAGCACGGTCTCCAAATATACACAGTCGTAAATGAAAGTTGGACATAATATCAGTATTGGTTACGGTCCTCTACGCCTTTTGAAATACCACGTATGCTTTTCTTCTCATATCTTCAAAGCTACAAAGCATTCCTTCGCTAGTTTTCACGCCCGAGGAACTTGGATCAACTGTTTGACGTCACCGCCATCAAAAAGTTTTCAACAAGGAGCATAGAATTAAGGGGAGTGATGGCTTTTCTCTGCATGAAATAAGCAAGGCATAAACATTTTTGAGTCTGATTTTTATGATGCTTGCACGCAAGCCCGATGCAGTCTGTAGACGAAGGTTGCTCCAGACCTAACCAAACGAGGAGAGACACGTTACGTCGCGCTTGTGCTGACTTGCTCGAGAGCGAAGAAGAAGTGGATGATAAAACAGTCGACGAAGCATATCGAAAAGTATTGGCGGGAGTGATGCCTCAAACTTCCTCAACTTCCTTTATGTTCCCCGTAAGAACTCCTCTCCAAAAGGGGCGAACCTTCTGATGAAGAATTGATTTCTTGTCTCGAATCATAAACAAAACCGGCAACTCGCTAGCAGTTTTCTTGTCATATTTTCTCCCATTTACCCTCTCCGTATTTTCTCCTTTGCTCCGCTCTTCTCCTGAAATCAGTTCGGAAGATTTTCTGCCCCACACTCTCTGTCTCTCTCTCCTCCAGCATCCGAGACGATGTGGAGACACGTTGTCGCACAATCTCTGTCTCTGTCATCGATCCGCACAGACTCGCACAAGAGCGAAACTTCTCTCGTATTCAATGTTGCCAGTATATATGGGGTTTCGGAGAAAAAGACGACCATAAAGTTTGAGAATTAACCCAAGACTGTATTCAAGAGCAGACAGAAGTAAGAGTTTTTGACAAAGAATGCTATAGAACAGAAGTTAAAGGAAAAATGGAATCGTTGTAAAATGTACTCGAGGAGTGACTGGGGAAACCGCCTATCCTAGCTCATAAAGCCTTTTTTTTCTAATATGTATTATAACTTTCTCATTCTTCGTTTTATTCGTCCCTGGTTTATTTATCCTCATTTGACGTATTCCAGGTTACTCTTTTACTATAAATGAAAATTCAAACCTTAATAATGAATACCCAAGGAATTGTAATTCGGATAACTGCCCTCTTTATGTTTATTTTTGCAAAGGGATCTGCTCTAAGAAAAATATAAGGGTATGTCTGCATAGTGCAATGATTGATTCCATTGTTTTCCTATTTTATGAACTGTACTCGTTTTTCTACTCACCTATCTAGATTAATTGTTTTTTTATATATACATTTAATATCCATCAATTTGAGACTTGAAATGAGACTGATACGAATCGAGGCAAATTTTATATATCGAGATGAGACTGAGCAGTGATTTATCAACAAACCTACAACCCAAGATTCCTACGTCTATTCAAGCAAGCTAAGACCGAGATAGCAAACTGTTCAGCCTCAAATGCAGTAGAACAAACGCAGTGACAATATCTCCAATTTGGATTATGTGTAAAACATGTAATGGCATTAATAAGAGTGAAAACGGTGTGGATCTATTTGTCCCGACCTCAACATTTAAATGGACAACACTAAAATGCATAACATTCAATATAACCTGATACTTGTATGTTCGTTAAATGTATATGACATTGATTTGTGTTCTGTTTTTAAATTATTGTGTATAGAACGCCATAACTGGGTAATATACCTGTTGCGTTCAATTGCTTAAATAAATATACTTTCCTCAAAACTCCCCATAAAATTTTCCACAAAGGCACAATTTATGGTCATTTTGACTAAATTGAAATTTTGTCCCTGCTAGGGGTCATAGTACTCAACCCCCATGTGGAAAAATCTGGATAAACCGACGAATTGGGAACAAGACAAGCCCTCTATAGTAGACAATCGACGCGGCTCGGTGCTATACTACTTCAAATAAGTTAATTTGGAAGATGGTTATATTGGAATTGTGGTACAATTGCTGTTATTAATAAAGGTTTACGTTATTACGTACTATTTTAGCCCACTTTACAGTATTATTACTGTATATTGCAATAAGGAAACGGAATGTGTATTTCGTGTAAATAAAACTTCTGCATAAGTTTCAAGCTATAAATGGAAAGGGTCGTGTTTTAAATGTAAACAAACTAGTGCCATCTCTCGAGATTATACTAAATTAAGATGGCTTCGTAATTTCTTTCAAATTTAAGAGCAATAAAGTTAGTTTATAGCCATCTATTACGAGTTTGTGAAATTAGAATGTAAATATGACTGTTCAGACTAAATGCAGTATGTGTTCAGATCATTTAAAATTAATAGTGAATATTATTTTCGGAACATTAATCGCAACATAAACAATTTGTTTAAACCATATACCGTGCATCATCTATCATTTGCTGTTGAACTTTATCAGGTTGATGCCTTGAGTGTTTTAAGTATCATACGTATCTCACTGATTGAATAGAACTGTGAACTCAACAAATGGTTAAACTCAGCCCCGTAGCTAGATATTGTGGTGCCCTAGGCAGGATTGTGGTTTCGTGGGCCTCTTCCCCCCCGCGCTACCAAGCACCAATATTTTATATTCGTCCTTCGATATTTTCTTCTTATGACATGCTGTGTGATATTTACATCCTAGAAATTTTGAAAGTAGGAAACAAAGAAAAACTCGTTAAAAATAATGCAAGTTATATTTAAAGATCAATTATGTCTTAGTGTTTAAAGAACGTATTTAATAATGTACTATTAATTACTACTACTTTCAGAAAAAGAAATTTCCAGAAGTGACTGACTGGTGGCATCTATTTTCACCTGGTGCCCCCCCCCCCTAAAGGAAGTATATAGAGGTCATGTCATCACATAAAAAATCTTCAATGGGAACGAGTGTCGAGTAACACCTTGTACCTTGTATGTTTTCCTTCTCCCCTGACCTCTGCCAAGTGAAAATTTCTCCGCCGCATGTTCTGATATTGTTGTCTGAAAAAGAAGCAGCAGCTTTGAATGGCGCCCTCAGTGCATGGAGCCCCCCCCCCCCCCCCGGGTCTACCCCTCGTTAAAGCCGTGATGAAACTTCTAATACAGTGAACGCCTAGCGCAATGACATCATTATGATATGATAGTTATTGATATTTAAGATACAAGCCCTTGCGCTGTGCGTATCCTACAATCTCTATATATAAAAAAAATATGGATGTATGTGTGTATATGTGTATATGTGTGTGTTTGTTTGTTCAGCAATAACTCTCGAACGCCTGGAACAATTTCGACCAAACTTGGTACACGTATCACTTGCAATCTCGAAAGAAATACTGTGGGGGTAAGACACCCCTGGCACCCCTAGGGCTTGGGTGGGAAGGGGTGACATGTAAAAATAATCAAGAACCACCCATATTAAATTCCGCACAAAAGACATCCGCGACTTTATGCAATCCGCACAACGATAGTGTTTCTCGGGTTGTCTAACATTCAGGCTGTGTTGCGATGGAATCTATAGTTTTCGTGACGCACCCAATGCGGTTCAAATTCAAGTTCATCACCTGTCGGCATGGGGGGTGAGAGGGTATGAAAAATAAAATGCCACAAATGACCTAGATTAGTATCGACTCCATAGTTTTCGGAGTCGCTAAGGTAATTGGTGACAATCACGATTACATATACAATTGATTACATTTTACACTAAAGTTAGAATTCATTATTTGCCTGTCTAATACAAGATTGGGATAAATAAATACCCTGGCAACGCCGGGTAATTTGCTAGTATTGTTATATAAACACCCCGCCTTAAACATACACCCCATTGATCATACATTAGAAAGATTTATAAACAGAAATATTTATAAACAGAAACATTTAGAGATAGATACATATGTACATATATAAATGGCAATATGTCCCTCTTCTAATATCTGAGATTGCTCACTATCACTACGTTCACAACTATGCACTACACGCTCGGCCTATGCCTTAACTTTCACTGATCCTTTGCAGCATTATTAACATTATCAGTTTAAGTGCGATAGGTACCTGCACATAGTTTCTTTAATTTGAAGAAAATCTTCTCGCAGAATAATAATATAAGTTCTTGGTTTTAGTACAGCCTCAGAGCCAGGAAGCTGTAGGTAACATCGATTTAATGCCAATGAGAATCGAAGCCAGGAGAAAAGATGGAAAGCACATTAGACACTGCATCAAAATCACATCTTTGCGAAGAGGGAGCGTCGAATCTTCCACTCGCTTAACGTGGAAATCATGAGAACGATCCGCTTGTCTCCTCCCCCCTTCCTTTTCTCTTGGTTTTATCTATGTGCGTTGGGAGTGCGGAGTTCAAAAGCCATTGAACGGATTCAAAGGTTTCCATAAAGGGCTTTAGTGTGTTCGCCTGGAGGGACTTGGGGCTAGGGAGTGTATCAAAGTGGTGACGGGCTGGATGGGAAGAAAACTTCCCAGTGCGGGATCGAAAGGTATCTGTGAGGGAAGATTTGCAGAAAGCCCGAAGGGGTGGACAATGATGATGGTAGAAGATGGAGTGTGGCGGCCTAAGAATCAGGGTTGGCAAGGAAGAGAGGGGGACTGGAAGCGTTACGCAAATCATCTGGGTATCTATTCCTGCATTGCAATCATGTGTGTGAAGTGACCTTACCGCTTGTTCTGTCAGTGCTAGAGTGTCTTCGTGTCCCCTATGTTTGTTTTGGGCAAGGGAATTCATTGCTGATTCCTTGAATTTATTTTCCTTAGATTTCCAGCCGACCTTTGTGGCGTAGTTGTTAGAACAGCGTGCTTCGGCACCAGGAGTACATGTTTCGAATCTCGGCCTATACATGGGTCTTCCTTGTGAGTTTCCCATCATCAATTTCATAACTCATCCTCATCTTCCAGATTAGCCAATATTGACATAGAAGCGAAGTAAAATAAACGATATCATGAGTCAAACCTTAGATGTTCCTGGACATATCCCGGCACATACCACTAGCGAACAATTTACTTTTCAGTGTTGCCACATTTGCTTGATTTTAGCTTTACAGAAGCACACAGTTTCGTCAAGAGAAACACTCTGTTTTGTTATTACTACGTTCAAGGACGGTAAAGAAGGGGAGAAAGCGAGTAGGCTGGCCAAAGCAGTGCGTGCTGCTGAAAACTACAGGTATCTGCACTCGCGTTGCCCACTGGTTGAAATCCTTCTCCATCTCGCGTGTTCATTGCTTGAGTCCCCTAGAGTCACTACGTGCGAAGAGGACTTCTTTTCGATCGCTGTTTTTTATACACATTTGTATTACTCTAGAGTGCCTCCCCAATGGCGCAGTGGTAGCGTCGTCGCCTTGTAATCAAAGGGTCCCTGTTTCGATACCTGGTGGAGACACAGAGTGGTTCGGATCCCATTTTAAACTGTAGGTCCAGTCCCGATTAGTCTTACTGCGCATAAAGTGGTCTTAAGACACCAACTCATTACTCTAGAAGCAATTGTATGGTAAGACAACTGCTGCTTCACTTACAGTCCCGCCGTCCTTATATCCAGCATGGAGACCGTCTTTATGGCAGTGACTCTCTGTTGCCACGTTTACCTACGAAGGTACTCACGGTCAAACAACCAATTAGGCCTACTGCTTGGGCAAGAAGCGGCAACATTAAAAATCCCCCTCCCCAAAACAGCCAGCAGGGAAACCAGATTTTTTTCAAAATAATCGTTCTGTGTCTAGATTAGACACCGGGAGATACAACAGCAGGACTGTAGCTAACTCGGTACCTATATATTGTATCTGACTTGCGACTCTCCGATCACAGTCTTGGCCAAACGTCCTCCTTCTTTCTGTTATCCTCGTACTCCTCGATTGACTGACTTAGAACTGATCCCTGACTTCTCTTCCCAACAGACATTTATTCAATTTACTCAATAAAGCGGAGCCAGACCTCTGGCCTATTCCTTGATTTCGATTGTTTACACCTGTTTACAAAGATGGCGATCAAGGAAGCCTGGCAATGTCTGACAAGACATTCCTTACGTGGTTGTAACAATTTCCTGATAGGAAAAGGTGATGGCTAAATTTCCGGGATTTTACAGTTCTTTGTATTTAACATATGTGATGATTTCATGGACTGTTACGATATTTACAATAAAAGAATCATGTTGCGATTGGGATTCGGATGGTACAACTGCGAATTGCAATAATAGAAATGAGCATGGATAACTTAAGGTGTGTTTAGGATTTGGATTCAGATGGTACAAATGCGAATTGCAATAATAGAAATGAGCATGGATAACTTATTGCGTGTTTAGAATTGGTATTCAGATGGTACAAATGCGAATTGCAATAATAGAAATGAGCATGGATAACTTAAGGCGTGTTTAGAATTGGGATTCAGATGGTACAACTGCGTATTGCAATAATAGAAATGAACATGGATAACTTAAGGCGTGATTAGGATTGGGATTCAGATTGAACAAATGCGAATTGCAATATTAGAAATGAGCATGGATAACTTAAGGCGTGTTTAGAATTGGGATTCAGATTGTACAAATGCGAATTGCAATAATAGAAATGAGCATGGATAACTTAAGGCGTGTTTAGAATTGGGATTCAGATGGTACAAATGCGAATTGCAATAATAGAAATGAGCATGGATAACTTAAGGCGTGTTTGGAATTGGGATTCAGATGGTACAAATGCGAATTACAATAATAGAAATGAACATGGATAACTTAAGGCGTGTTTAGAATTGGGATTCATATGGTACAAATCCGAATTGCAATAGGCTAATAGAAATCAGCATGGATAACTTAAGGCGTGTTTAGAATTGGGATTCAGATGGTACAAATGCGAATTGCAATAATAGAAATGAACATGGATAACTTAAGGCGTGATTAGGATTGGGATTCAGATTGAACAAATGCGAATTGCAATATTAGAAATGAGCATGGATAACTTAAGGCGTGTTTAGAATTGGGATTCAGATTGTACAAATGCGAATTGCAATAATAGAAATGAGCATGGATAACTTAAGGCGTGTTTAGAATTAGGATTCAGATGGTACAAATCCGAATTGCAATAGGCTAATAGAAATGAGCATGGATAACTTAAGGCGTGTTTAGAATTGGGATTCAGATTGTACAAATGCGAATTGCAATAATAGAAATGAGCATGGATAACTTAAGGCGTGTTTAGAATTGGGATTCAGATTGTACAAATGCGAATTGCAATAATAGAAATGAGCATGTATAACTTAAGGGGTGTTTAGAATTGGGATTCAGATGGTACAAATGCGAATTGCAATAATAGAAATGAGCATGGATAACTTATGCGTGTTTGGAATTGGAATTCAGATGGTACAAATTCGAATTGCAATAATAGAAATGATCATGGATAATTTAAGGCGTGTTTAGAATTGGGATTCAGATGGTACAAATCCGAATTGCAATAATAGAAATGAGCATGGATAACTTAAGGCGTGTTTAGAATTGGGATTCAGATGGTACAAATGCGAATTGCAATAATAGAAATGAGCATGGATAACTTAAGGCGTGTTTGGAATTGGGATTCAGATGGTACAAATGCGAATTACAATAATAGAAATGAACATGGATAACTTAAGGCGTGTTTAGAATTGGGATTCAGATTGTACAAATGCGAATTGCAATAATAGAAATGAGCATGTATATCTTAAGGCGTGTTTAGAATTGGGATTCAGATGGTACAAAATCCGAATTGCAATAATAGAAATCAGCATGGATAACTTAAGGCGTGTTTAGGATTGGGATTCAGATTGTACAAATGCGAATTGCAATAATAGAAATGAGCATGGATAACTTAAGGCGTATTTAGAATTGGGATTCAGATGGTACAAATGCGAATTGCAATAATAGAAATGAGCATGGATAACTTAAGGCGTGTTTGGAATTGGAATTCAGATGGTACAAATTCGAATTGCAATAATAGAAATGAACATGGATAACTTAAGACGTGTTTAGAATTGGGATTCAGATGGTACAAATCCGAATTGCAATAATAGAATTGAGCATGGATAACTTAAGGCGTGTTTAGAATAGGGATTCAGATGGTACAAATCCGAATTGCAATAATAGAAATGAGCATGGATAACTTAAGGCGTGTTTGGAATTGGGATTCAGATGGTACAAATGCGAATTACAATAATAGAAATGAACATGGATAACTTAAGGCGTGTTTAGAATTGGGATTCAGATTGTACAAATGCGAATTGCAATAATAGAAATGAGCATGTATAACTTAAGGCGTGTTTAGAATTGGGATTCAGATGGTACAAAATCCGAATTGCAATAATATAAATCAGCATGGATAACTTAAGGCGTGTTTAGGATTGGGATTCAGATTGTACAAATGCGAATTGCAATAATAGAAATGAGCATGGATAACTTAAGGCGTATTTAGAATTGGGATTCAGATGGTACAAATGCGAATTGCAATAATAGAAATGAGCATGGATAACTTAAGGAGTGTTTAGAATTGGGATTCAGATTGTACAAATGCGAATTGCAATAATAGAAATGAGCATGGATAACTTAAGGCGTGTTTAGGATTGGGATTCAGATGGTACAAATGCGAATTGCAATAATGGAAATGAGCATGTTTAGGCAGTGTGTGTGCGCTCGTGGTAATGAATTGACTGGCAGGGTGGTAGAGGTGGGAGTCTTGAGGGCTTGTGTTATATGCTGGTCAAGATGAGTTAGGCAGACAGAAAGTCTTCAGGAATAACTTTTCCCAGGGAGAACCAACCATGGCATGTTTTTCTAAAACAGTGCTCGAACAGTGTTCGAATATGTACTTCAACCTTCACAGAAAAAACTGGTTTGTTTGGCATTACCAAAAAAGTTTGGTTGAGCTGTTTGGTTATGCTTTTTGTTTCCGATAACCAAATGTTGCTTGTAATTACTAAATAATTTTGTTGAAGAATACCAAAAAATTTGGTCAGACAAAATATGGTACTCGTAAACAAAATGATACATATGTAAGTAAAGAGAAACAAAACGTTTGGTTAAATTTACTATATGTGCTTGAGCGTGCTTTCGAATTTGAAATAACGATTGTCCAGTTTCGTCGAGTGTAGTATGAAAATCTTTTGTCGAAAATTGAAACTCATGTATACAGGGTGACTGGTAATTAGATGTATTCCCTGAAAGGGGTTAAAGTAGAGACAATTTGCAATAAATTTGACCATATGATACCCCGTCAGAAAATTAGTAGTTTTCGAAATAATCGAGTTTCTATTGTTTTTTCTAAAAATGACAATTTTCCACATAAAAAGATGAATTGAGAAAAAACTGATAATTCTAGGGAACTTATTTAAGCATTTTCTGATAGCTAACAAACAAGTGGTTCGTTTTAAAAAAAGTTTTTTCCAAATAACAATCACATGTAAGTACCGGGTGGGTCTAAACTTACAAGTGATGATAAAAAATGCACTCTTAGTTTACTTGGCAACGTATTAATAACAAAAATGGTATGACACGAACCGTACAAATTACTTAAATTACTTCCTTGAGTCATCAGCTATCCAACAAGGTACAAATGTTGCTAACATTTACATTTGTGTACAAGAAATAATACTTCATTCATCTTCATGTGTATGGAATCAATGAACAATACAATTAAAGAACATTACACGTCTTGCTCAAAGTGGGCACCTCCGTTACGAATGCAGGCACGCAGGTTTTTACGGGTCATTTGGTCTCTTAACTCGTGATGTGATGGTGGCCTTGACGTGTTGACCAGCTGTTAAGATCCTCTCTCCCTGAGCTGTTCTTGCGAGTTTACCGGTGCCTTGTCATGTGGCTCCAAATGTAAAAGTCGCAAGGCGACAAATCCGGGGATCGAGCCGGCCAGGGAATCGGTCCGCCTCGGCCAATCCATTTCTTTGGGTACTTTTCATCCAGCCACTGTCGCACGCCCAGGCAGAAGTATGGATGGGCGTAATCAACAATCGTTTCATCGAGCCATTTTTCCTGCCCCAAATCTTAAATGGCATCACTTATGAACATTTTTTGCGGAACGGGATGGCAATGTTGTTGGAGGATGTGCCTCTAGCTATAAGACGTGACATGATTTATCAGCATGATGACTGCCCAGCTCGATCCCCCGATCGAGTAGCAAGGTCCAATATGAATTTTTCATTCTTGTAATGGTGCTCGTATGTCCTTAGGATAAAGCAGCCAAAGTTGATAATGAAGTCATGCATTTCTTAAAGTGAGTACATTAAGTACATTATTTTTGTTTGCCATAGCTTCGGTCGACTTTATTTTTGCAAAGTGTACTCTCATTTATGTGGTGAGCACTCTAGCATGTTGGCTACTGAAATGTTAGTGTCACCAGGGAAACTATGTTACCCATTGGGCAGTTCCCAGTACATATTTTTTTAATAGTATTTGAACATGAAAACGCAAGAAAATTAATCCCACTGTACAGCACTGTAGAGCATTTATTTAATTTCTAGGAATTATCCACCTGTGCGCGTGTTTTATGCACACATCAAGATAGAAGAGATACAAATGCGAAGTCCGGTATGGGACTGGGACGTGGGAAGTGTAATAAATATGGCACTTCTCTGTTTAAGTCTCGTATCAGCTGGCACAAAGTTAATCGTGGAGGGAAATAAATCAACATTCCTTCATTCATGTTCAGCTATTTAGTAAATGATGAGTATTTGGTTTTTAAATAAGCTGTTTTATGTAAGAGATATTGTAGATATTATTTTATATATATGTATATGTAGATATATGTTAATATTTTCTTAGTATTTTTAAAGTAGAAATATTAATTTTCAATATTAGAGGTTTTCATTCTTTCAATTGCTTTAAATGTTGAAAGAAGTCTACAAGGAACAACAATTAATTTTCCAAAATGTTTTCATACTTTTCTTTCAAGCATATCGTAACGCAACTCCCATGCTGCGTTTGGGATCGAACCAAGAACCTCTAGACTTAATTGGGTGATGTAGCTATTCCTCATTCATCTCTCAGATGGTTATCACTCGCTTGGCCTAAATGTGATAAATGCAAGAGGTTACCTTTTAAAGGAATGGCGATAGAAATTAGCTTAGATTAAATATGGGTTTTATACTCTCCATGACTGAACCGATATGGATTGGTTAAAGAAAGGATATTACTTGCCTTACAAATATAGGGAGATTGTTCCTAGCTTGTCCTCTCAACTATCGTTGTCTCTTGTCACACACCATCGTCCAATAGTCGTTCCCCACTTTGCTATTCTCTCACAATCCGTAGTCCTTACTCTCTCTCCTATTCTCGCCAACTGCTCACACTTCCTCACAATCCCAACACTCACCTCACGTTTGCCTAATTGCTTATTCTGCATTCCTTTCTCTGCTTCCTGCTATCCTAAGACTTTATACTTCTTACCCAATACCTTGGGTACGATACGCTCCTCTACCCCCTAATGAAAATCTTTTGATTTTCACCTAAAGATGAAAAATTTAAAGTTGTATTCCATATCGATTCATTCTATGGAGAGATTTTTTTTATTTATAAAATATAGTCCCAAAATTATTGGATTAACATACCATAACCAAAAATATGTAATTTGATTAATATAGTTCTTTAAAAAGAAAAAAAAAAGGAATGGAGAAAAATAACCAATAACCAAACAAAATAAATAAACAAAACTTGTCAGCATATGAAAGGTAAACACTGACATGTGAGTTTGTTTTGCTAACTCGACAATCTGCTCGTGCGCGTATTCATTGAGAGGCTTACGCTACACATCTGAGTTCCAATACTATATAGTATGTATAGTAGGTGCTGCTGCACTTGCTACAATAAGGTATGAAATTTCACTTCAACTTAGTGGTCATTGTCATGACGGTAAATTTGTGTTAAAGGCTGAACCTTTTCGTAGCATTCAACCTAGTACTTCATATTTATTTGATTTTTGAGAAAACTTCCGAGAATTCTCTTAGTAATTATTATATTTTTTCTGTACAGACTAACCTATTTCTAATCAGTGCCTTAAGGTATGTGATCTGATCAGTGGCATGCCCAGGATTTTCGAAAGGAGGGGGTTATGTATACATTTTTTAGTAGTCAGCACTCATTTTGCCATCTTTACCTGCATTTGATGTTCTTCTTTTTAGGGAATACTGGGCCAAAGGGGGGGGGGGTTATAACTCCCACCAACCCCCCTTGGTCACGCCACTGGATCTGATCCCTGACAGTATTGAAATTTTTATTATCGAATGGAGCGTAGTTGCTGTACACAGTCATTTTTTCCGTTTTAATGTGTGGCAAAGAAAATATTTTTTATTGATCTGTGTAAAATCTTGCAAAACAATCCTGTATAGCCGAAGGATCAATCAGGGAAAAAATATTTTTGCAAATATGGATTACCATGACATAAATCATTCTGCCGTCGGTGGTCGCGAGGAAGCGACCTTCCAGTGCCGCCATACTGTCCACCATTTTTAACCCGCAGCTGTAACATCTTGTAGTAGTATGTCTATGGAAAAAACAAACACGCTCCAAAATCGGTTAGTTCACGTGAACTTTCTATTCTGAATGTGTATTTTGAGTTCAGTTACGGTATTTTCTACAAACTATCCACTCTAGCTAAAATTAGCCACATTACAATATAAGTAATTATGAATAAATTTTTTAACAAATCTTTTGGTAATTTTGACTAAATTATTTGGTTTTCCTAAACAAATAGTCTACATTTTGTGAGATTTACCAAAATAATATTTGGTTTTGGTAACCGAAAAATTGTTTACGACAAACAAATAGAACATGACCAAATCTTTTGGTAATGGTGAACAATTGTTTGGTTGATGCCTATTTAAACAAACGATTTGTTCACCACTACCATTTTTTTGGTTAATCCAAACAAACATTTTTCTCTGTGTTCAGGTACCTTTTTCGACCAATGTACATTCACAGTCAATAAAAACGGGACACCTAGATCCTGAAATTCTCGCTTCCCTCCAAGGGGTTATGTGTGTTACGGCAATAAGTGGATTTTTAATAGCAAGTTTCCAATGGCAACTTCTGCCATCGCCGTAGAGATAGGCAACATACATAACGCCGTGCAGGGAAGCGAGTATTTCAGGATCTAGGTGTCCCGTTTTTATTGCTGGTGACTGTATAATATTCGTCGTCCTCGCAGAAACTTCTTTGGTTTCAATATGAAAAATCGAATTGTCTAAAATGGTGTATACGGAATGATAATAATAAATTAAAGATAAATAGGGAATGAAAAGTTTATCGACCGTCATAAAGTTAATCAAGATAATTTAGACAAAAATCTCTAATTATTTTTCTTGTTAAAAAGACGAAGTTGGGAAAACATTGAATATGAACACCAATTAACGTTGCAGGCAGAAGATATTCGAATTTCTGCCATGCACAGCGCCGCAAATTGGAAAAAAATAATAATTGCGGCTGCGAGTATTGACTTCAGATAATTAACCCCAGTGGCGGAAGTTGAGTGTTATATCTGATGACATAAACTTTCCTGATGTTAAAATTATGTGCAGCATTTCCAACAAGTTCTCAATAGGCCTCAAAATATACACGATTTCTGTTCAGAATGACTTTCAGTATACACTATTAATTTCGTTGTGAAATTTAAGGTTTCGAAAGATGCAAGTTTCCCTATGATAGAGGTTTATTTTCAAGTATCTAAGGGGCCCCGGGTTCGATACCCGGTGGAGGCACATTGTGGTTCAGATCCCACTTTAAACTGTAGGTTCAGTCCCGATTAGCCTTTCTGTGCATAAGGTGGACTTAAAACACCAACCCAATCAATCAATCAATCAAGTATCTACGAGCCCAGAAAGGTGTACTCATAGGCTATCTATCGTAGCAAAGAAAGGAGTAGGAACTGTACTGAGAGAGACCAAGAACGAGACAGACACCTCAAAAGTCGAGATGAGTTTGAGTTTTTGTTGTAAGTCCACTTTATGCACAGATATGCTAATCAGGACAAAGTCGTTAGTGAGACATTATAAATGTAAAATGAAAATTTCGCCAAAATCAATATTGCTTAACTTGGTTATTCATACATCCCAGTAATAAATGTTTAGTTTATTTTGCAAAAGGAAAAATTGTCCTATTTCGTTTTAATATACATCCTGCTCATAAAGTCCTTTGCTGACCAAGAAAATTATAGCTTGTAAACTATGAGATAGGAACGTGCGGTTTGCGACAATATTCAAGTTTCTATTCGTGCGCAGTCCTGTCTTGTGTGAACCGCGTTTCTGGCGCTTCAGTCAGTAACGTCCAAAATTACGTTTGTGCTCATGTCCAGAATGATCGTTCCCACATCATCCCTGAGCCTTGTCTTTAATGATGTGATGTCACCGACGGGTGTCTGTGTATGTCCTACATGAAGATGTCTGTGTATGTCCTACTTGAAGATGTATGGTGGGGTTATATCAGGTGACCTGGGTGGCCAGCGTATCGAACCACTCATCCCTATCCATCGGTTTGGAAATTTGTTTTCCAGAAGCTCACGAACAACTTCAGTCCAGCGCCGCGCAGCCCTATCCAATTGAAAAATCACATTTTGTATACTCAACTTTTTATGCTCTTTACATCAGGCGTCTTATATCCATACTTTGTCTGAAATAATCGTTGCACTATTACTGGTGGGTTTCGTGTAACTACAGCACACACTGCGCTTTATATTGCACAGACACAATTTTGTACGCTTTGTACTTGCACTACAAGCGTGGTTCACAGATGGCAGCACTATACAGGAACAAAACTTGCACCAGCTGAGTCTCTATATTTGGTACTTGTAGTCGTTGACTACACTCTCCCACTTAAAGACCAATAGCTACTAGTTCATATATTGAAACGAACCCGAAGACAAGACAAGCTTCCTCATTACTTAGATAATATAGTCCATGAGCTAGGGCTCAAAATTTCACTTATTGGTACCACTTAGAGTGGCAAGTACTATTAATGATTTTTGTAATGCTCCATGTGTGAGGGAAATTTTCTGATGTGATAACCTCAGCAGAGTGGTAGCTTAAGGGGAGTTATAACCACTTTTGTCTCTATATCCGTGAAAGACATATCGGAATGATAAAAAAGACAATTTTCAGAAAGAACTTTGTAAATTTCTCGTATCGGACAAACGGCTGAAATTTGCTAGTTCATTTAATTTGAATATTCGTACTTACGTATTCTGCATTGAAAAACATTGCTGAAGGTGGTATTTCGCTTATTTCACGGAAATAAGCTCTATTTGCGACATATCGAGTAAGTTTTCTTCGTTTCTTTTTGCCTTCGGTAACACGCAAAATGGCGGTCACAGTTTCACTACCGTGTTTCCGCCCCACTCCACCCAAAAATACTTACGTAGCCCTACGAACCATTGACGCATAGCCTCACGAACCATTTCCGGTAAGGTTAGGTTATGTAGGGTCACGTTTACGTTACAATAGTTAAAAATTGGCTTAGAAAAAAATGCGTAGCCCCTCACACCATTCTCGCATAGCCCCACGAACCATTGACACATAGCCCCACGAACCATTGACACATAGCCCCACAAACCATTTGCGGAAACGTACCTTCTTCAGTTACAAAAACAAGTGTTTGGAAACACTGACCGGGATTACGTCATCACACACAGGCTACATCCAGCTGGAAATAAATGGATGCAAGAGCTTTCGTGCATCGGTCACAAATTTATATCGAAAAATAGATGATTTACCGGCAAAATTCAATGAACGATGCGAGAAAACACTTCCCCGAACTTCCACAAGTATAAAGAAACTGCATTCGGTAAGTAATTTCTCCTGTAAATTAGAAGAAATCTGTTTATCCGATACGACAAATTTACCAAGAACTTAATTCTAAGCTACATAAGCTACAAAATTATTTACATTACTTTCTTTTGGCAAAAGTTGATTACACATGGTAATATAGAATGCAATAATAGCAATTAATCTCTTGGAGTTATTAGTTTTAGGCGTAGTAGACTACTTTAAACAAGTTGGGGTTCGGTAAGTATATTGACTAACATGAAAGGTATAATTTATTTTATTGTTAATGGTTAAGGTCTCAGTATTGTTACTTATTATTACAAATTAAATTAGGATCAGCACCAAGGTAAAACATTACAACAATCAATCATCATACTGCTCACATACGTGTATATCATCGTCTGAGACCTCAAGTTGAAAATCAGATTTATCATTGTCCTGCTGTTTCTGCCTACTACAGGTTTGTCACTTGCACATGTATCTGCACTTGAGTCAATTGGACAGGCAAGTGCAGTTTGGCAGTTTGCAGAAACGCATACAATTACAAGCTAACAGTTCCAAAACCACGTAAGGTGAAGATGGAGAAAGCAAACCCCTGAATGACAAGGTTGAAATCTTCACCATTGGTCCATCCATATTCAGTAGGGCTTGGCACCGTAGGCTTTGCCTGCAAGCAAAACTTCCATATTTCTGCCTGGTAGTTGGCTCGTAGAAGGCTGTATTGAACCTCATCCCTCTTGGTACAGAATAGTTGATAGCGAAGTTCATTTACCTTGTCTGCGTTGGCAGTGGCAACATACAGGTAAACTTCTCGATTTAAGGAAGTCTTCATCAATAACGTTCCATGACGGGCCAAGTTGAATAAAGATTTCCTTGTAGGAACGGTCTTTTTTAATCAGCTTCAGAACTATGAGCTTCCCACGACCCACAAAGGCACTGACAGTGTCACAACCTGTGAAGGCATGTAAGCCAATCAGACTGTCGCATATGGTTTGTCCGATTGAACTTGCTAGCTTTCTGATGTCAACCGAGTGTGTCCTATTCCGAGTCCCATGCTTCTAGTAAATGGAACAGGAGATCTTATTTTAGAACTCGAGGTAAAGAACCATGACACTGGTATCTTCAGCTGTAATCACGATTGTATTTGACCCAGCATTTGCAGCATGCAAAGTATGTAGGAACAGACGAGTGTCGGCTTCCTCTTGTGTGGACCGCAACTCTTACACTTCTTCCCACTCACTCTCCGTTACCTTGTATCAGGTTTCCTCGCAGGTCACGTACAGGACTTTGACATTCTACATTTTTCTACATCCCTGGGATTTCCACTCTTCTACTAGGAAATTAATAAGACTGGTCTTATTGAGAGAACTACACAGGAATTTTCTCCACTACTGGGTGTGATGTCCTCCTACAATGCTACTATATTGGAGAGTTGTGGATGCACCCCTGATCAACCTTTCAGTACCTTTGATTGATGTCCCTGGCGGTAGACATCAAAGACAACACCTATCCTTTCACTCTGTGCGCCCTCATGGAGGGCCCTGGTCAAAGACAACACTGCCAGCTGTGCGAAGGTTTTATTGTTTCCCGTCATTTTTTGCACAAGGTTCATCCCATCAATATGGTGTTTGATGATGCTGGAAAACTTCAGCAAAGGCAACATTCTCTTCGTGATCTCTTGAAAATATGGCCTTGTTTGTCTTTCAAAGGGAACCATCAACACTTGCCAGAGTCCATATTAATGGCTCCAGTGGGTGGGCCAGAACTTCTTTCATGTTTAGGTTCCTACTTTCTGCTATCAGGATCATGTAGCTAAAGAGGTTTCGGTCTGCTTTCAGAACCACTTCTTCTGATTTTGATCTACGGGCTGTCTTTGTGCAGATGTTGGAGAATGTCTTCAGGTTTTGTCTCGCCATCTTATCATGAAATTTCACCAATGGTGGATCTTCATCTAACCTCTATCGCTTAAATGACTGGTAGGCTTCCCCTCCGACTTCAAGAACCCTCAGAAGATCCTTGACTACATTTGGTGCAGCCATGCAGGCAGTGGACAGATTAAACGAGTCATCTTCATCAGGAGTCGTAGGATTCAGCCAGCTGTTCTCCATGAGATCAACGAGAGACTTTTACATCTGCTTCGTATCTCCTAATCCTTGGTCTTTGTAGATCTAGATGGGATAATTTGGATTTGCTTTGACCTTTCATGCCCCTCAGCTACTTTGGATACATGCTTTTGTACTCATCTGTAATGTAATACCTGGCCATAGCAACTTCCTTCAAACCGAACCCATTTGTCCCTTCTTGTGTCTGGGTATCTTTGTTCACAGTTTCTTCAATTGTTTGGTTGACAGGGATTCGACCAAAAGTGTTGGTGGAGCTGAGATCAACTGAAATTCCTCCTCGCATGAATTCAGAGTGCACATCTGGGTGTGTAGTTTCCAGTTTACACATCTGCTCATAGTAGTACGGGAGGTAGCGTGCATAATTTAGTCTGTTATATACAAAGCAGCATGGAGCCTTCGGCTATCACTCCAGACTTAATGCGGAGATCTTGAAGTCCAGCATCTCTAAATCGCTTCCCTATTATTGTCAAGAGTGTGCAGATGGTATGGAATACTCCACGCCTAACGACGATGGTATCTTGGAATTTGGCTGGTTGTTTCCATATGATTTCGACAACTTTTGCATACAGTGTTTTCTCGAAGACGCAGACAATCTTTGCCAGGTTCAAGGACTTCATAATGCTCAGTGACTGATTAAGTACCTCATTAACGGTAGACATGTGAGTTACTGGAGATCGATTGTTGGCAGGTAGCCTACATTGTCTGCGTTGACCGTGATTTGATCTCGAGTCTGAATGTTGAAGCCATTTCAGCTGCTGATTGATTGGCTTTCTTGCTGTAACATTCGTGTCAGAATCCATATGAGGTTTTTCCTTGTGGCAAGCTGAGTCTCAGCTGCAGCGTCGCCATCTACTGCTTTAGTTTAAGGAGGTTCCACTCGTGATCGTGGATAGCATTGTATGTTGGTAATATTGCTGGTGGTGCGTCAATGCGTCTCTACTTTGTTTTTGCAACAGTGGATATGGGATGAACTGAAACTGAGTCGATCACCCTTGCCTGAACTGCAATCCAATTGACTCTGTGAGATGTCCCCTTTCCACTGATGGTCTCTTCTACACGGTCAATGTTGTCCCACGTATAGGTTGTAAAGACACTGGGTTTTATATTAGCTGGTAATGCTACAACACTAACTGATGATAAGAATTTCTGAAGGCACAAGGCAATGTCGATCTCTTCCATCATTGTATATGACACGCTGTGGCCAAGTCGATTGAGAACAGTTATCAGCTCTACATTCCCTGTTAGTGATTTCACACTGAATGACAGAATGACGTGTTTGGGAGGCTTGATCTTTCTATGTGTTACTGCATATATTATGTCCTGGTCAAACGAATAAGTCGCTGGATTCTCTGCGATGCATCAGTAGAGTCGGATCCCGTGAGTAGATAGCACAGGAATACCATCAAGGACTTGGGGATGATGCCACATTCAGATGTTGGTTCTACTTCTGGCGGCCAGGCTTCACGAGCGTGTAGGCTGCTGATGGCAGCTCTCACTTTCATGGCTGCTTGAGGTTCAATGTCTTCAACAGAATTGGGTTTCAGACGCAACTGCATTTTCAGAGATTGGTTTTCTATGGCAAGTTTGTACATGGAGAGGTTATCTGGATAGAGGAGAAGCTTTCATTAGTCATCGGGAAAAATGTGTAAGGATCCAGCGAACTCAGTCTCCACTTACGCCTTATATGCTTCTTAGTTAATTATTTAACTTCGGTAAAGCCCAAGCTGTTCATTGAATTAACCAATCTAGATAAGAGATCAGCCATTGTCATCACCTGAGGGTTAGTAAAAAAATCTGTACTGAGAAAATAAAATAGCTCACACAGCAGCTTCATACTGCGCCTCAGCATCATCATCTTCGTCTCCCTTATTACTGGTAAACTCTTCTGTATAGGCCTCCTCTTTTGTGTACAGTCGATAACAGGACCTGTGGTAATGCCCCTCAGGACTACAAGTTCTCTTCCAGCAATTGTCATGATTCTTTTGTCCATTTTTTTGTGGCTGCACTTCTTATCTTCGCATCAGCTCGCAATACCCGACACTGTATTAAAACGTTGCTTGTCTTCTGTGCCTTGTCGTACTTGCTCTTTTTCTGGCAAAATATGCACTGCTGAATAAGTTCTAGAACTACTTGGACATTGTCGAGCTCATTCCATCGATTCTTTATCAGAAGTGGATCAGTGGCACTAGACTGCTCATGTACAAGGATAGACTGAAGACGTTTCTTCATGGCAAAAATACTGCGACACTTTCTGTGGTAATGGATTGTTGGAATCTGTCCATCTGGGATGTATTTTGCAACTTCCAAAATTTGTGCATGTTTCCGAATTTCGGCTGCCCTCAGCAAAGTTCTCCACGAGTCAATATCTTGAGGTGAAACCAGTTTCTCCGTATGATCATCACAACAATGGATAATGAACTCCAATCGGCCCTCTTTGCCGGAACATTGCTTGCTTCGATCATCTTAATTTACAGATGTCTTACCAGAAACACAGAGAAATTAAAAATGTTTCACAAGTTTTTATCAAGTTAATCTTTTTCAAGTATAATTATCAAGCTAAAGCAATTATTACCAAAACGTTCAGATCGGAAAAAGTTGAAACCCACTGTTTGTTTTCATAGTATAATTACTAACTAACTAACTAACTAACTCTCTAGCCTTCTTAAACCCGAAGGTTCATGGCTGCAGCAACACAGGCCTTCCATCTTTCCCTATCTTGAGCAAGTTCTATATACTCTTTTCCATCCCTACCGATTTCCTTTAGGTCCATCTCAACGTTGTCCCTCCATCTTCGTCTTAGCCTTCCTACAGGTCTCTTACCATCAGGTTTCCCAACAAGAATCCTGTAAACTCCTCTTTCCTCTCCCATTCGTGCCACATGGCCTGCCCACCTAAGTCTTCTTCATTTAATTATTCTAATAATATCTGGACATGAATACAAATTATGTGGTTCTAAATTATGTAACCTTCTCCACTCACCTGTCTCCTCATCCCTTTTAGGTCCAAAGATTTTCCTAAGGATCTTATTTTCAAATACTCTCAATTTATGTTCCTCTTTCAATGTAAGGGACCAAGTTTCACATCCATATAATACTACAGGCAAAATTACTGTTTTGTATATTTTAACTTTTAGTTTCTTAGATATTAAACGAGAAGACCAAAGTTTATGAAGGGAGAAGTAACATGCATTTCCTGAATTAAGCCTACTTTTCATTTCCTCTTTAATATAATTTTTATTTGTTAATATTACTCCTAAGTATTTGAATTTGGAAACTGGTTCAAACGAGTTGTTATCAATAATTAGATTTTGATTATTACCTAACACTTGGTTTCGGCCTGTAAGCATGTATTTAATTTTCTCTTTGTTAACTTCCAAACCTATCTGTTTAGCAGTTTTGAAAAATATTTTAGCATTATTCTTAATTGTATTCATATCATCCCCCAGTAAGTCTACATCATCTGCATAATTTTAGTCCTTCGTTAGTTTCTTTTACCTTCCTAACAGCATATTCTAAGGCAAAATTAAAGAGCAATGGAGATAATGCATCTCCTTGTTGTAAATTTGTCAGACATATTAATACCCACACGAATTTTACTTTCTGTTTCACTGGTGCATATTTTTATCATACTAACAAGCTTCTTAGGTATTCCAAACTCTACTAATATATTATATAATTTATCTCTTTTGACCGAATCATATGCTTTCTTTAAATCAATGAATAGCTGATGGACATTTTGGTTATATTCCCACTTTTTTCAAGTGTCTGTCTGATGTGAAAATTTTGATCTGTAGTTGATCTGTTACGTTTAAATCCACATTGATAATTACCTATAATTTCATTAGCATATGGGGTTAGTCTTGTTAAAAGAATGTTAGATAATACAGGGTGTCCCACGAACGGCGCAACTGGGAATTAAGAGTGGCGTTACTTTGTAACCGAAACCTGTACATAGATAAGTCATACACCAAATGTTAGCCCTGTCCAAGTAGATATTTTTAAACATAGAAACAACAAACAGGGTGCAGTGTTGTTCATGCAGTGTTGTCAAATGTAAGTGAAAGTGTAAATTTATTTTTCCACAAAGCATGGAAAATTGCATGTCAAACATTCGTACGGAAATTTGGACGTCAATTTCCACCTTGGGTAGGTGGACTATTTCGCCATCTATAGTTCAGAGAAGAAAACCGATCGTTTTCGCGTATAGCCAATCCTGAAATGCCTCGTAAAGGCGTACCGGTCCAAATGGGTGTTTTAAAAAACTTATGAGGTACAGTGGCAACACTGTTGATGTTTGAAGGCAACAAAAAGTGTGTTTAGTGATGGTCTATGACATGGAAATACTGGAAACAGGAAAAAAAGAAAATGAAAATTATGGTGAAAAAAGTGTTACTTACCTACTCCTACTCCGAGGCATTTCAGGATTGGCTATACGCGAAAATGATTGACTTTCTTCTCTGAACTATAGATGGCGAAATAGTCCACCTACCCAAGGTGGAAATTGACGTCCAAATTTCCGTACGAATGTTTGACATGCAATTTTCCATGCTTTGTGGAAAAATAAATTTACACTTTCACTTACATTTGGCAACACTGCATGAACAACACTGCACCCTGTTTGTTGTTTCTATGTTTAAAATTATCTACTTGGACAGTTCTAACATTTGGTGTATGACTTATGTATGTACAGGTTTCGGTTACAAAGTAACGCCACTCTTAATTCCCAGTTGCGCCGTTCGTGGGACACCCTGTATTTTATATGTTGTTGAGAGTAGAGAAATTCTACGGTAATTATTGCAGTTCATTTTATCACCTTTTTTAAACACAGGAACAATTATGGATTCTTTCCACTGTTGAGGGATTTCTTCTTTATTCCATATTAAACAAATTAATTTATGAATTTGACATATTAATGAATTTCTACCATATTTAATTAACTCAACTGGTATTAAATCAATGCCAGGTGCTTTGTTATTCTTTAGCCTTTTAATAGCATCTTTAACTTCAGTCAAGTTAGGTTCTGGAACTAAAGGTTCTGCTGTGTGGACTTCATTTACTTCTGATTTATCTCCTACATGAACATTTAAAAGGTCATTAAAGTAGTTCTTCCATCTATTTAGAATATCGCTTGGGTCAGCTAGAAAATCACCGTCTTTATCTTTTATCAAGTTTACTTTAGGTTGCCACCCCTTTCTAAACTCATTTACACTTTTATATAAATCTCTGATATTTTTATTCTTGCTGTTTGTTTCAATTTCGTTAATTTTGCTTTTCAAGTAATCTCTTTTTTTACTTCTAAACGTGCGGTTAACTTCTCGCTTTATTCTATTATAATTGTTTAGATTTGTATCATCAGAGTTATTTAACCACCTAAGTCTAGCCTGATTTCTTATTTCTATTAGATTATGACATTCATTATCAAACCATGGCTTACTTTTTCTCGGTTTATGGTATCCTATACTTTCCTTAGCTGCTGATTCTATTGCATTACGTATGTGCTCCCAATTCTTATTTACGTCTGTTTCATTTATATTTTCATCATCATTTAAATCCTGCAAAACATCAAATCTATTTGACAGTTTAATTTGGTAATCTTTCTTAATTCTTTCATCAGTAAACTTTCCTGTATCAAATTTTAGAACTTTTAGATTTTGTTGCTTATGATTTATCACTGAGAGTCTTTCTCTTAATTTAGCAATTACTAAATAATGGTCACTGGCACAGTCAGCACCTCTATGTGTACGAACGTCAATTATACTAGTGTGCCTTCTCTTATCAATGAGAATATGATCTATCTGATTATGAGTTTTACCATCTGGAGAAGACCAGGTATATTTATGGATATCTTTATGTTTAAAAGTGGTACTTTTCACAATTAAATTCTTTGAGGTTGCAAAAGTAATCAATCTTATACCATTATCATTACTTAATTCATGAAGACTTTCTTTACCAATCGTGGGTTTAAATGTCTCTTCTTTGCCAATCTGTGCATTACAGTCACCTAACAGAATTTTCATATCATACTGAGAAAATTTATCAAAGACCTGTTCTAACTCTGTATAAAAATCATCTTTAGTATTATCATCTTTATCTTCCGTTGGTGCATGTATGTTTATTAAAATAATTTTACACCACCTACCCTGTAAAACTGCATATGATATCCTATCATTAATAAATTATACTGTTTTAAGAGCCGAGATAATTCTATTATTTATGAAAAAGCCTGTTCCAAAATTATGATTTTCAGTACCACCATAGAAAAAAGTATAATTTTTAGTTTTACAATTCCCTTCTCCTGGCCACCTAACGTCCTGGACAGCTACTACATCTAATTTATACTTAACTATCTCATTAACTGTACACTGAAATGCCCCAGGCCGGTAAAGGCTCAGAACATTCCAGGTGCCTAATTTAATAACCCTTCCTAATGTAGATCTTATCCTTAGTCCAGGGACCTCCCAAAGTATTCCCCACCCGGAGATCCGAACGGGGGACTATTTTACCTCCGGAATATTTTACCTTGGGGACATCCATGGCCTTATATTGCTGTAGATAGTACAATTACTACACAAGACGAACACAAACACATTAGACAGCATAACTACTACACAAGACACACACAAACACATCACAACTATAACACAATATAAACACAAACACACCACAACTACTACACAATATAAACACAAACAAACTACACACCACAATTACTACACAAGACAAACACAAACAAATTAGACAGCACAACTACTATGCAAGACAAAACAAACATACTAGACAGCACAACTACTACACAAACATACTAGACAGCACAACTACAGCACAAGACACATACATACACACCACCGATACTACACAAGACAAACAGAAACAAATTAGACAGCATAACTACTACACAAGACAAGATAATATAATAAAATTAAAATTATACAGTAAATTTTTTAATTGTTTAATAGAAGGGGATTTAAAAAATAGAAAAAAAAGAACACCTAGTATGGAGGATAGAACCTGAGTCCGCAACCAATGCTTTCAAGAACTCTAACTAATAATAATAATAATAATAATAATAATAATCCGTTGTGCAATAGCCCATGAAGGGCCTAGGCATACCTACCGACTACCGGTCTCCCTCCCACCAGTATTGGAATAGTCGGGGGGTCAGCCCGACGTACCCCCAGCCATTATAGTAGGTCTCCGTTACCGGAACTCTAACTAATACACTACGCCCTTTGTTTCCCTTGGAGCAACAGTTCTTAATTATTCTGTCGAGTCAATATTGTAAACGTTATTCATAGTATAATAATAATAATAATAATAATAATTTACACAAACAGCCATATGAATAAGTATCAACTGAAGGCAAACATCATGAAATATTCCACAGAATATGATTCTTTCGTGTAAGTTGTGAACTTGCATAATCGCAATCCATGCATAACTGATGCATAGATGCGAGAATATGTTACCCCAGAGAAAAATGGAAAAGCTACTCATTTGGAAAGGTTATAACATTTTTTTTTACTTATATTGGTGTAACAGATATTTCAGTACCATTGAAGTTTTGCCACCTTTGGTGGTACCGACATCTGGTCTGGCTCATGGACTAAATACTCGTAGTTCAATCCTAGAGTGAACCCTTGTGGTCAAGGAGGTTAGGAGTTTGAGTCCCACTAAGGCGGTTCGGTTTGAAGTGGGAAAATGTCACGGCTTTTTTAAGGTACATGAGGATATCAAATGTTGAGTCCTTGTAATTCATAGGGGAAATTTACATTTAATTGATAGTCATTTTCTGGGAGATAGCAAAGAATGCAGAACGTTGTATAACTTGTTTTGATGTGTTTCACAATGGTTGTGCAAGGTTTCACATTACCTTTTAAGTTTCACAGGATAGGGTGAATAGAGAAAGTGAATTAAATTAAATAAATTTTAAAAACTCAGATGAGAAGTATTGACATTTGAAACTATGAAGTGCATACAAATAGAAGAGTATAAATGCATCAGCTGAAACAAAAATGCATGGAAGGGCATCAAGAAACTCACCAATTGGTTTGTAATTAAGGGGTAACGTGTTCGATACCTACTGGAGGCACATTGCACAGTGGTTCCGATCCCACTTTAAACTGTAGGTCAAGTCCCGATTAGCTTTTATGTGCATAAAGTGGATTTGAAAACAAACTCAAAACAACTCATCAATTGATGCATTAAAGTAAAGCTCGACAGAGAAAGAAATACTCACTTGGATTATATGATGCATTTTTGTGTTACGTTTACAAACGATGCACAAAAATACATGAACTGTAAACCAGATTCTGCAAAGGCAAAAAATAGAAAAGAACACTTTAGTTAGTGCTTCATGTTACCGGTGCAACAAATATATTGCATTGAGTTGTCTATGTGTACGGTTGACCCTACATTTGCATTTGTGATGTTAGTAAAAGCTAAGAAATTTAGTATCTTCTCAAATTACAAAAAAAAAAAAAAAACGCCGTGGAATGTAACTTAGACCAAGGCAGCAGTAGTCTTTTCGGTTCACCCTGTTGGATTTTGAGCGTAGTAAAATGGCGCCATTCCAGTGTAAAATGAGCTTAAGGATGCTGAAGGAGAAAGGGGATGGGGCATCTCTTTTGCTTGGAGAGGATGCGACCAGAAGCTTCAAATTGTGAGAGGGGAATAGATCTGAGAGGAGTCAAATTGTCTCGGAAGGGCGTGGTTGTCAGTATGCTTTTGGAAGAACACGAGGACCTTATTAGATGACCTGTTACACCGCGAAGGGGAAAAGGGGGGAGGAACAGAAACGGTGTGAGCGCGGGTGCAACTTGCTCGGAATCCCTTATGGTATCTGACATGAATACCTTTATAGAAAATGGAGTAGAAACGCTTGGGGGAATTCAGAATTACAAGCAGTCGCGTTTCATCTCACGTTACACATTGGAAGAGGCTGTCGGTGCCACAGGCAGAAGTAAATGTTGCTCCGAGTCGGGAGCTTGAAATCCGACAAACCTCCCTCCACGCCTAGACTGAATGTCTGGTAATTACAACGACCGCCGATCCAGTTGGGCGAGAAGGAAACAGACGAGCATCACGACGCGAGGAGAAAAGTTAAGTTTCTCAAACATCCTCGAGAAACGGGAAAGGTGGAGATGTGATAGACATCATGATTTTACAACTGAAAACTTGTTTTTAATGAACAGGTGGTTGGTCCTTTTCTCTTTTTTTCCGCTCGAAGACCTCCCAAAAGGTCTTGCTCAAAGCTAGGTAGGTACCTTAAATAATTTACAGGAACAGCTTCTAGAATCGCCCATATACGAACGACAATTTTATGAATTGACTAGACCAAACGAGCGTTCCATTTTCTTTTGCATCCGCTTCTTGCCGACTGGTGGACAAAAGTGGCAGACAAAGTCAACTAAATTAACTGAAAACTCTTGAGTGCAGTAGAAATAGCCTTTGCGACAGACCATGTGGAATTTGTGGCCCAATACTTTCTCATTACCATCAGAAAAATCCAGTGACCAGTTTTCTGAATGAATCAATTTTATAATCGCTCTTATACAATATTCTGTGTGGATTTTCTACTGAAAATAAACTTTTGTGTCAGTATGGAAATCTGCTTCAGGTTATATTGTCTAGTAAAGAAACAAAAATATTGCTTCGATTACAATCCTCTTATAAAATACATTTTCAATAAAGTTCCAGTAACAGTAATAAAAATCACGGAATAATAGCTAATTAGGCACGTATCTAGAAATATGTTTCGGGAGGGGTCTTAACCAACTGTCTGAAAATAATAATAATAATGATGATGATGATTTTTAAGCAAAAATAATTATTGTATTAAATTAATTAAAATAGTATTAATTAAAACAATCAAATTAATTAATATTATAACTTTATTACATGAATAGCTAAAAGGATAAGAAAAGTGTAATAACAGCGCATATTCATTATCTAAGCCCCGCGGCAGGTTAAGTTTGCAGCAACATATTACACATGTAGACCCAAACGTGCGCGCAGAATATAGTTCCGCTGAAATACTGCCGATTTTCTCGCTGCCTGTGACATGAACAGCTCGACGGCCGAGGCAAGATTGGCACGGGAGATGCTGATCGCCGTTCTCGCGAGGATTAATACATAAAACTTGCTGCAAACTTAACTTGTCGCGACGCTTAGCTTACGTGTACTTAAGGTCGGGAAAATTTGTACAAAAAAACTGCCCTGCAAGAAAATTAATGTCAAATAGATAAAGAAAGAAATATTTATTAAATACTTGTGAAAAAAGGTTGTTAGATCCAGTTGATGAAAAGTAAAGTTTTTGGTGATATTTTATGAATGTTACGTGTTAGATAGTAAAATCTTGCATAAAACTACTTCGCCACTGTCATCATTCAATGCAGGGTTTTTAAAGGTCCAGACAACCCTAAATTCTAAAGGGTTCTATTGGGTTTTGCTGGTGGACCGGAACCTATTTTCTCGCACAATTTAAATTCGGTCCAAGTTGCGTATTGTTACATTGAAAAAAGGTTCCTGGACCGAATTTAAATGCTTTAAATATGTAGCGGTTAGGCTATACACTGTATAGAACTCATTTACGTTTGCTGATTTTCTCTTCCAGTCAGGGATTGAATTTATTTACAATTACAGACCAGGCTTGACCGATTAAAAGTTGCCTTCTAAAAATGTCCGCAAATACGTTTTACTTTGGAATGTCACGCTGCTGTTGTAGAAAGCGTAGCACAAGGAATAAATAATAACGCTGTTGTTCTCTCGTGGGCCAGGTTCAAAAACTCCCTTGTCGCAGAGTTACTGTACATAACGCAATGGACTATATTAGCGTGGCGTCACATTGAGCTCCAACAAACCCGCTACGTGTTGCTCCAACATCCGATCCAGGAACTGCAGCCATTAGGAGCCGCCCAGCAGATATCGCAACAGGGACAGGTAGTGTTGCCAGAGGTTTTGCTACAACCAAGTGAAGGAACACGCGCGAGAGAATGGGGCTACATGGAGAGGGACAACGTGACTTTAGCGTTTGCGTTTCGCCCATTTCTATCTTGTACCTTATATTCTCGAGACAACCAGCACCTGGATTATTCTTTCATGCTCACAAGTGGATAATTGTTTATCGATAGGTCCGTATTCGATCCAAGTTGCGTATTGTTTCATTTCATCCTATTTAAACTGATTCGAAAAAAAATGTTCCTGGACCGTATTTAAATTGATCCTGGAATAAAGGTTCCTCGACCGAATTTAAATTGGTTCGAAAAAAAGGTTCCCGGACCGTATTTAAATTCATTCAGAAAAAAGGTCCCTGGACCGTATTTAAATTGATATGGAAAAAGGTTCCTGGACCGAATTGAAATACTTTACTGATAAAAAGGTTATTTACGGTCCAGAACCCATTTACGCTTGCTGATTTTCTCTCCTGGACCGGAATTGAATTTAATTAAAATTCCTGGACCTTTAACAACCCTGATTCAAAGTCGTATGATCCTTGCCTTCCAATAAGTTTTGCGGATATAAATAATCCTCGATTAAACAACAAGTTTAATTTCATTATTTAATTTTAATTATTCTGTTATTTCATTATTTCCATTATTATTATTTAATTTATTATTTAATATTTGTATTTAGTAAGTCTTTCGGGGGGTCCGGACCTCCTGAACACCCCCCCTAAATACGTCCTTAAGCTACTGTACAAAGAATTGACCATATTCAAATGCTACATGCTTTTGCATAGTTTCCATGAATGTCTTTTTCAACACTTTCAAACCTTCTGCTTCCATTTGTGGAAAAGGCAAATACCTTGGTGTGAGATCTGGCGAGTAAGGAGGATGAGCCAACTCAACAATTTTACGTTTAGTAGACGTCCCTATGTGACAAAGCACAGTGAATATGCGTATCATCATATAACAGGAAACAACTAACCTATACTCTATCCTGGGTATCTATAAAGCAAGCAAATGATAACAAGTCTCTGTGCAAGTAGTGAAACGAGAGAGTTTGACAAACGAAACACGTTAGAGGGAAAGGTAGGGCATGTAGAGGGCAACGCGACTGTAGCTACCAGCAGTTTACACTAGCCGCACTGGCTTTCCTCCCTTCTCTACCGTTATGCGCGGCCTTGCTCCACAGTTTCCTGGAACAAAGTATATTAGTACACCTTCTTTCAAGCTAAGTCTGTTTCTTTATCTGGCAAGGTCAGTGTCTTTTCGCGCGGTCGTCAGTCTTGGAACTTTATTGTCTTACTTTTTTTCCCCAGCCAAATTCAGACCGTTTCAACTATTTTGGCTATTTAAGGCATCTTAAACTCTTTAAACGAACTGGAACGACACACAGAGCTGGAATATTGCTGCTTCTTCGTACATCACAGGCAATAAACGGATTTCAGTTTTAGAATCCCTTGTGTATGAACATTTTAATGAATTTTTCTGGACGAAATGAAGTGTTCAAGTACAGTTGTGCAAATATTGAAAGCTTCTTTACTGCGACATTAGGGAAAGTTGTAAATGGGGGAAAAGAACTGCCTGGCTAAATAGACAAAAGCGACGAGGCCTTATTTGTAAGAATCTTTGTAGCCTGTGTAACGTCTACCGAAGCATCCATTAACGTCCATGCCACTTGGAAGTAAATCGCTGCGGAGGACCATACAGCGAGCTCCGACAATGAACATTCTCGTACCATGAAAGCTCAAACCTTCCCCGTTTTTTTTGGTCCTTCTCTTCTTATTTGAATGGAGGTGAAAGACATGAATAGGAAACTGTGAATTGTGTTAGCCCGTTTCTGGAGTGTAACATGTTGATAGCCGTGTTTACCTTGCGCTGGGATCGCAAAAGATTCAGTCGTCAAAAGAGTCGAAAAGAATTTTAACGATCGCCAAAGCTCTCCGAACCATCTTTCTTGCTGTTTTACTACCGGAAGGTGTTCGGACCGTTGGAGCATCTCTGCAGACTCAGCGTTGCCAACTGCTACCGCATAAAACTATTTATTTCGCGTACAAACTTGGAGTAAAAGGCACGATCCCTTGTTCGTCGACACTTATTGGTGACATGAGTGTATTTTGCGGACAGATCTAAAGTTTCTGTGAGAAATTGTCGAGCATTTGCAAATTATTCGGAAAGGAGAAAAAGAAACTGTAATATTTTTGCTAAAGAAAAGTTTGCAAAACATTGTGTAATATGTAAGCATTTCTTTAATCGTTACATGAATATTTTATCGATTATAAGAAACTTAATTATATCTTAACTTGATTGCTCGACGGTGGCGTACCCAAAGGAGGGTGGGTGCGTTTATAAAAACAACAACAGAACATCGAATATGTGGAAGTATGATACAAATTACACCACCTACGAACACTGAATCTACCCCTCCCCCTTAAGAACATGCACCCCCTCTGAGAAATTCCAGGCCAACCCACTGACCATGAAGTCATAGCATTAATTGTAGTGTGTCGTAATCAAATGGTTCATGGTTCAACTTATGTTGAAGCCAGACCCAACTTGATTATTTGTACACAAAACAAACTTGAAATAAATCTTCTCTGCCACTTTTGTTCTAATCACGTTGATGAGTGATGAATGATGAAGTTGATTAAGGGACACCCACAAGGAACGCCCAGGCTGGAATTCGAACCGAAATCCCTGTACTAACCACTCCGCCACGAACAACGAAATAAAAGTGAGGTATTTGAATGAACGCATATGGGTGTGGAGGTGAGGCCGCACACATTCACAATCTCGGACATTCAGGTGATGTGATCAGCATCTTACTTGAACAGCTTTCCTCACTTTCTCAGGATTGTTCCCAGATCGTATGTGTTATAGGCTGTGTGAACCCCCAGAGCAGCTCCATGTATGGACATAGCTGTAAAACATCCTCCTGAACCCAGGTCTCGCGTTTGCCAGTGAGGCGCCCAACTGACTACACCACCGAGGCCTATTGATCTATCAACTATAACTAAAATATAGCTTAACAGTTATATATTATAAGCAGTCCCAGTAGGAAGTTGAGGGCCCCTGCTCTCCACATACTATATATAAACAAAATATATTTTAAGTAAACAATAGATCAACAGATGGCACTGATAGGCTTGATTCATTGTATGAAATGTGCACAGATGAACAAACACTTAGGCATCTTAGTGTTAAGAAGTTTAAGAGTAAATACTATTTCTACAGAACAGTAAGAACTGATTGGGACAACAGTAATCTGTGCGAACGAAACATGCAGTAGCTTAACTAACAGGGACTGCGCCCCCCCCCCCCCCCGCAACTTTCAGCTGTGCGCCCCTACGCCCCTACTTTTTTCTTTAATAAAGCTTTCCTTTCTAAAGAATTAATTCACGCCTACATTTATATTAGCTATATACAAATATGAAAATACATTCATGAAATTTGAATCAATGTAAAAACTGGTGCGAAAGGTTTAGACAACAAACTGTAAAAAAATATATGTATTTTCAAATTCAAATTTTCTTTATTGAAGGGCGAGGTCCAGCCCGTCTCCACGTAGCCCAGTTTATACATTTAACTTTTCCATAATTATAGCCTATAAGAAAATACACTGTTACTACAAAAATTACGATATTTTTAAATGCCCAATACCAGTCCTCTGCGTTTCTTGATGGAAGCAAATTCTTGTTCTAATTTGGTCAAGTCCAGTTTTCGAGCCCGATTGCTTCCGATGCTTAACAGCGCCAGTTCACTCACTCGCACTCCTGCCATTGTGCTTCTTAAGTGATTTCTGATCAATATAAGCTTGGAAAACGACCCCTCAGCTGATGAAGACGTCACAGGTAGGGTCAAATACAGCATATAAACAGTGCATACGTCAGGAATGCTACTAGCCAGAATATTGTTTTATATCAAGAGGAATTCTGCAACTTTGCTGATGATCGACATGATTCATCTTTTGATTTCGGTTGATACTACGTCCCGAAAACAAACTATTTCTCTAACTACAGTGCAAGATACATTTTCTTCAAATTCATCCCAGAAATTATTGGCTGATTCCACTGTCTGTTGGTTTTTCCGTTAGGGCGATGGTGCTTGAAAAGGTGAAGCTTTCTTTGATTTGTTTCATACTCTGAAATCTATTGTTTACTTGACTGACTACAATAGCTAAAACACTGTGAAAAGCGACTACCCTTCTGCGACGTAATCAATGACTTGAACTATTCATGTAATGAAGATTTTCTTCTAATCTGGTTTTTCACTTTCTACTTTTCTAGTGATTAAAATTTTCTGTTTGCAGATGAAAAAATTAAATAGCTATGTTTGGTTGAAAATATATTTTAAAGGAAAACTTTTGTTAACTATCGGTCTTTCTTATTTTAACATTCTTACTGCGTCCCCGAACACCGTGCGCCACCCCGCGCGGCGGGGATTCCGGGGGGTGTTATTTACGCCCCTGTAAACATGGTTCGAGTTGTCCCTCACCGTACATTACTATTTGCAAAATAAACTACTTTATAGTCACTTCAGAGAGGGAAAGTTTGAACATAAATTAGTGTTGACAACCCAAATGGATTAAAATAATACGGTAATTATATTCTGTTATCGTGCTGGATTGAGTTTAAATAGTAACCCGAGATATTGCCACAGCGCGCTACGACGCCAGAGGTCCCGGTTTCGAATCCCAGCATAAGCCTGGGTGGTCTTTGTGATTGTCTCTTCAATCAATTTTATCATCTTACCGTTCATCCTCATCTTCGCGATTAGCGCAAAGTGGCAGAAAGGCCTTGTAACCAAACGGTCCCGGGTGGAGGCATGTAGTGGTCCGGATCCCACTTTAAACGCAGGTCCAGTTCTGTGGACTTAAACAATAGCTAACCAAATCCAAACATTGTCACGGGAGAGAAGTAGAGTAGTCTATGGGGGTGAAACGCCACAGATCATATAATTATTGCTCACCCAGCAGTGATTAAAATGATCATATATCTCAGTCACGGCGTATATAGACGTAGCATAGCGTATCCTTGAAAAAATCTGGCTCCTGTTGTCTGGCGTTTCTTTCTGTATTTGCATGAAATTAATACAGTCCTGGCAACAGTGCAAGCCTTTGCCGTTATTGTGCAGAGCAAGTCCTCCTATATTGTGCCATTCGCTGCTTTTAGTACCTGCAGAATTTTACACTGTAGCGATTGTGCACAACTACCGTAAAGTTTTTTTTTCACAGAGAAGATAATGGCTGTTGCAACACTAGACATTGTTGTTAAGGAAAATGGCGTTATCTTTAGATCAAAATTGAAACTAAAATTGAAATATCTGGTGTCGTAAAGCTCGCGCTGGCGTGAACCATTCGGAATTATAACTTTGAAGAAGCAACCAAGGATTTCTTTCTATTCTACACAGCTGCAACGTAACATTCTTGTGTCCGAACAGGTTTAGGTTTTCGTTTGTATTTGACTACAGGTTTTCTTCCCGATCCTAATCATTATTGGATTAGGAGAAGCTAAGATTAATCTAATTTAGGGAATCGATAGTTTACAAGACGAACAATAATTGTAGCAATTTGTGTGCGGGTTGTATTGATCCATTGAGTTGTTATTGTCATACGGGTTCGAGATTACATTCAGTACAATTATTTTCTCTTTCACTGCAGAAAACTGCTGATGTCGAGCGAAGTCGCCCTAAGTAAAAGCATTACCAGAAGATGCTGCCATCTAGTGTCCAGCATTTTATCTGTTTTCTAGAGAAAAAACTCGCTTTGGTTCTGAACAAATTACAAACGTGCACCGCCGTGTGTACGTAAACAACAATGACAACAAGTATAATTTTCTACTCAGTGGCGTGCCGGGATTTTTGAAAGAGGGGAGGAGATACGTATATATTTTGTTTTAGTAGTCAGCCCTAATTCTGCTATGTTTTACTGCTTTTGATGTTCTTTCTTTTAGGGATACTGGACCAAAAGAAAGGGTTATGACCCCTACAAGTCCCCCCCCCCCCCTTGTGAAAGCCACTGTATCCACTTCAATAACGATTAAAATCTAACACCAAGGGTGACTCTTGGCTTAAGTCCCTTGTTCAAAGATTAGTGGTAGAATTCATATCAGTACTTTAGAATATTTTCTACAAATTTATGCTATTCTGAAAATTTCGCAAAAATTTACGCAGCAAAAGCTATAGAGAGTCTCAACTTTAAAAGTCAGTATGGAAGTAAATGGAGTACTTTCCTCTCTCTCTAATACATGAGTTTTGCCAATAGCTCTGTCCTTCTCTACCATCGCTGCGTTGCTAGATGTTACAAAATTTACAAAATGTAAAAGTAAAAAAATTCAAACAGTGAAATCATTATCCTGTAGAGTTTTTTATGCTCTATTTACTGACGGTATTATATGACCTGTCATAAATTCATGTGATCTGAATTTTTCATAATTATGCAATTTTGCAAAACTAATTTTTTTCTAGTAAATACTTCAAAAGCCATAAATATCAAACCGCTTGAACTTCGCCAGCTTTTTTCTATGGAATCTATGATGTTTGTAGATATGATATTCTTTGCCTGGGTGAATTAATTTGCTTACGAGGAGAGTTTTATATATATATATATATATATATATATTGGATGTTTTGTATAAATCATCAGACCGTAAAAGGAAAAAGTTGGTTAGCGAGAAACTTTTCGGTTTGTCGCGATACATATGCAGTCCAAGTGAGAGAAGTGTTGACCATTGTTTGAAGTTATTTTTAGAATGCATTGTTACTCCACAGCACCGTTATTTATTCCGCAATCGTAGTTTGTTTAGGCGGGCTGTCTCGCGTATCAAATTCATTGCGCGCCACCGAGGTTACAATTCAGTTGCCGGCAGGTGTTCCGGTTTATTTTCCCTAAAAAATGTATCTTAATGTTTGTTTTTGCATTTATTTAATTCTGTTTATGTAAAGGATACAACATTCAACGAAAGAAGTAACAATAGTTGCTTGTATTACACATATAATGCAAATGTAAAATAGTAAATAGTTACTTCGAAATATAAACACTTACATGCAAATATTGAGGTAACTATAGTTTTTTTTTCCAAAATGCATCAAAACATAGATTTTGATGATTTCCTGTACAATATTAAGGAAGTAAATTTGTCGCAATCATTAGCGATTAACAGCGACTCGATGCGACTCAGTTTGTTGATCTGGCAACGCCGCGCTCCATTTAACCCATACTGACTTTTAAGGTTGAGACGCTCTATATATCATCATGCCAAAATCCCACAGCGAAAGAGTGAAAAACAAATCAACAAAGAAAGTGTAAAAGGCCGATGACATTGAGCACTGGCGTAGCCAGTTATGTACTTACGATGCCACACTCCCAAAATTTTACCAAATTGCACTGCTCTAATATTTTACATGAACGTAGTCATACTTTGCAGATTTTGGAGTTCTGAATTCGAATATTATATTAACTTTGTTAAGTGATGATTTTCTTCTTCTTCTTTTAGAATTTCACCATCCTTACAAATTTCCACCACACATCTAAGGTTGGGTTCCACCCGAAAAGAGTGATCGACTCATTAACTCGCCACGGAAGGTGCGGGTTCGAGTCCTGGATAAATCATGAGAACTCTTTACGAGTGCCACTTCATGAGTTGAATTGAATCCATCATTTATTTTTTTTATTGGATCACCTTATCTAGTTTCTTCCTGTTCTTAAGGGATGGGCCATAATATTTGATGAGAGGATGTAAATAGCCTAAGCGTTGATGCACCCGTAATAATTTTAGTATAAGATGTTACAATGAAGCACCTGTCGCACGGAATATCTAGACTTCTTTATCTTGCGCAAACATAAATTCATCTACATGTACAGTAACCAGCAATAAAAATGTGACAGCTAGATCCTAAAATCAGGGTTGTTAAACGTTCAGGAACCCATAAATTCTAATGGGTTCTATTGGGTTCGGCTGCAGGACCGGAAACTGTTTTCTCTCACAATTTAAATTCGGTCCAAGTTGCATATTATTTCATTGAAAAAAGGTTCCTGGACCGAATTTAAATTCATTCTGGAAAAAGGTTCCTGGACCGTATTTAAATTCATCCGGAAAAAAAGGTTCCTGAACCGAATTGAAATACTTTACAGATAAAAAGGTTCTTTACGGTCCAGAACCCATTTACGCTTGTTGATTTTCTCTCCTGGACCGGAATTGAATTTATTTAAAATTCCTGGACCTTTAAAAATCCTGCCTAAAATACCACTTCCTTGCTTGGTATTACGTGCGTTGCCTAATTGTAAGGCGGTTGCAGAGATTGCCAATGAAAATTTGTTACTCATTGCCGAAAGAGTTATGCAACACACATAACGCCTTGCAAAGAAGCGAGTACTACAGGATCTAGGTGTCCCATTTCTTTTGCCGGTGACTGTACACCACAGTGACGTTTATTCAGGAATTCTCACAAGTTGGCACAAGTTTGATTGCAATACACGCACCTTTTGAACCATACAACCTTTATGCACGCAAGGCAAAAGCCGACGCCTCCGTAAGTAATTTACCCAGCTGATGGCCAAACCTCGCAATCACAGCTGGAAGCAGGTTCTGGAGGAAATTGAGCGGTGTCCGACATCAAGCCTTGCATGCTTTAAGTGTAAAGTATTTCTCTTCGGTCGCCTTTTCTTTCTAGCTTTGTAGTACCTGCCGATGGTCGTGCGCTTGTGATGTGGTTCAGAGTCGAGTTTTCCAGGGAACATGCCCGGCCGCCTCACGCACACCCTTTTTTTGCCTTCTTTCCGCGGAAAGGGACACTTTCCTCGAAGCTGATCAATGACCGTTGCAACATTTCCTTTCACACATTCGAGTTCGAGAGACCGATGCCCAGGTGCGTGCGTTTCGAGGGAGGTAGGGGCGCCGGACGGGGAGTGGGGGCTCCATTGCAAGAGGAAGTTTGCGGACCTCTGCGACATGCGAAGTTGGCCAGGAAATGGATTAGAATTAGTTCTGCGGAATGTAGTTCGACTCCCACTTTCGTTTTACCTCCCACCTCCCCAGGAAACCGCAGTACTAGGTATATCCCAATCTGTTCGTCTGTATTTCCGCTTCGGGGTCGGCACAACTTGCTTTTCCTTTGAATTTGTTTTTCCTTTGAATTGCTGCATGAGACTACCATCAGACTGATTGACGTTTAATACCCAATTTTTCGAAGTCAAAGGATTTTAAATATTTAATATGAGAAGTTTCGAGGTACCCTTCCTGCAGCACCAATGGGGGACATCCTAAAAGTGCAAAATTGCACTTTTCGACTGGCATTTTTATGAAATGGACTTGAAATTTGGGCACTTTTGTTTTTCGTTTCGACAATATTTCGTCCAGTTCACTGCATTCTCTCTGCACCCACGTGTCTAGTTGGTTACAAAGTGGTTCGATACTTGGTGGAGACACATAGTTGTTCGTATCCTACTTTAAACTGTCGGTCCAGTCCCGATTATCCTTACTGTGCATAAAGTGGACTAAAAACACCAGCTCAATCAATCAATTGGTTACAAAGTGCAACGCAGAGTTGTCTACTACCTTTATTTTGTGTCACATAGTGTGTTTGGTGTCTGCACCGTTTGCACTACGTTCTGGGACGGTGCAGTGTGTGGTGTATAGTCACGCGGTACGTGATAAGCAATCAAATGAATGATGAAAGCAGTAGACAGGCCTTTTTTCTAATCTTTTGGACTTCAACACCATTTATAGTCTGCTGGGTTGAACACCGTTTCTTTGCACCAGCCTGACACTGAGATGCACTTGCACTACACCTTGTGTCAAAAAGTGTAACGAAATAGGCTTATGATTACTGCGTGTGGAGTGTGAGGGGGGAAATTAATAAAATATTTGGAATTCTGTCTGTCAACGAAAGAAGCCTTTCACAAAAGAATCTAAATGTTGCTTGCACTGAATAACGCTTTAGCAGAGAACTGGATGCTACATCACTTCTCCTCTCCCCCACACAAAACTCTCCCAATAGTATTACCTGTAACTCTTATTGATACAGGGTGTCCAAAAAGTCACACAACCGAGATTTTGAACGAACGTACTTGAAACCTACAATGGGTATTATCTTTGCCTATGTGGATATAGACAAAGATAAAGTAAACTTGATAAAAGATAAAGACGGTGATTTTCTAGCTGACCCAAGTGATATTCTAAATAGATGGAAGAACTACTTCAATCACCTTTTAAATGTCCATGTAGGAGATAAATCAGAAGTAAATGAAGTCCACACAGCAGAACCTTTAGTTCCAGAACCTAACTTGGCTGAAGTTAAAGATGCTATTAAAAGGCTAAAGAATAACAAAGCACCTGGCATTGATTTAATACCAGCTGAGTTAATTAAATATGGTAGAAATTCGTTAATATATCAAATTCATAAATTAATTTGTTTAATATGGAATAAAGAAGAAATCCCTCAACAATGGAAAGAATCCATAATTGTTCCTGTGTTTAAAAAAGGTGATAAAATGAACTGCAATAATTAGCGTAGAATTTCTCTACTCTCAACAACATACAAAATATTATCTAACATTCTTTTAACAAGACTAACCCCATATGCTAATGAAATTATAGGTGATTATCAATGTGGATTTAAACGTAACAGATCAACTACAGATCAAATTTTTCACATCAGACAGACACTTAAAAAAAAGTGTGAATATAATTAAAATGTCCATCAGCTATTCATTGATTTCAAAAGAGCATATGATTCGGTCAAAAGAGATAAATTATATAATATATTAGTCGAGTTTGGAATACCTAAGAAACTTGTTAGTATGATAAAAATATGCACCAGTGAAACAGAAAGTAAAATTCGTGTGGGTATTAATATGTCTGACAAATTTACAATTCATGATGGGTTAAAACAAGGGGATGCATTATCTCCATTGCTCTTTAATTTTGCCTTAGAATATGCTGTTAGGAAGGTAAACGAAACTAAAGAATTACTAAAATTAAATGGTGTGACTCAGTTGTTAGCATATGCAGATGATGTAGACTTACTGGGGGATGATATAAATACAATTAAGAATAATGCAAAAATATTTTTCAAAGCAGCTAAAGAGATAGGTTTGGAAGTTAACAAAGAGAAAACTAAATATATGCTTCCAGGCCGAAACCAAGAACCAGTTTCCAAATTCAAATACTTAGGAGTAATATTAACAAATGAAAATTATATTAAAGAGGAAATAAAAAGCAGGCTTAATTCAGGAAATGCATGTTACTTCTCTCTTCATAAACTTTTGTCTTCTCGTTTAATATCTAAGAAACTAAACGTTAAAATATACAAAACAGTAATTTTGCCTGTAGTATTATATGGATGTGAAATTTGGTCCCTTACATTGAAAGAGGAACATAAATTGAGAGTATTTGAAAATAAGATCCTTAGGAAAATCTGTGGACCTAAAAGGGATGAGGAGACAGGTGAGTGGAGAAGGTTACATAATTTAGAACTACATAATTTGTATTCATGTCCAGATATTATTAGAATAATTAAATCAAGAAGACTTAGGTGGGCAGGCCATGTGGCACGAATAGGAGAGGAAAGAGGAGTTCACAGGATTCTTGTTGGAAACCTGATGGTAAGAGACCTGTAGGAAAGCCAAGACGAAGATGGAGGGACAACGTTGAGATGGACCTAAAGGAAATCGGTAGAGATGGAAAAGAGTATATAGATCTTGCTCAAGATAGGGAAAGATGGAAGGCTTGTGTTGCTGCAGCCATGAACCTTCGGGTTTAAGAAGGCTAGGGAGTTAGTTAGTTAGTTAGTTAGTTATGTGGATATTTTTTGAACAATGAAATAAGAAAAGCATGCTCTACATTACTAAGGTGTAAATAAGTTTTTGTACGAAATTGAAAGAAACATGGATAAAAGATAGCTGTGGAGTCGCTTGCAATAATTTTAGATGTTTATCAATAGTTTCTGTCATTATTTATCGAACTGATCTGGCTGTTATTCAATCCATTTCCAGATAGAAGAATTGAAGTATATCGTTCAAAAAGATAAGTAGATTAGTTTCATACCGTAACTGCAGATTCGAGTCTTGATATTATATAATACAATCAAATAATTTTCTTTTATTTTCTATTTAGTTTCATCACCTTCTTTGGGAGCCAGTTCCTAGGGGGGAGAGATCTATATCTAATTATAACTATAACAATATACACTTTATTGTATATTGTTACAGTTATATTTTTTTTATGTATACTGTTGAGATCAGAGATTGCCATTTTTTTTTCGATTGACAACAAACACACTGCACTAAACGCCTGTCATCTCGCGACACACTTATTTGGATGTTCAATTATTACAGAGGTTGTTCGCTTCATATCCGACCATTTTCGATTCGGTGCTGCCACCTGGCGTATCATGCTGGAACTATGGGTCTGCTGGCGGGAGCAGTGTTGTGTCTGACCTTGTAGGTGCGTGAGTGTTGGTAGTGAATGTTATCAAATGGCGCCGAAAATCAACCGGTATTGGGAGGGTTATGTAATGGCTCTTCTTTTCCATGCTAAGTTTTCATACGTACGCATTGTGAAACAGTGTCGGGAGAATGGGTTAACACTCGGGGTGACTGCGAAAGTTATTGTGGCCCGTTACACACAACAGTCTCTCCTTGCGAGACATTCACCCACGAAAACCACCAGGAGAAGGGCTGCAAGCAAAGTGTCACCCGTAGTGCGAAGGGGGATCCGTCGATTGGCGTGCCAAGAAAATCCCCCGACTCAACGTGATATGGCCCACAGATTTCACCTCGCACCGCCAACTGTGAACAAAACAATTGGCAAGCGCCTCAGGTTGAAGTGTGTGCGGAAGGCCCGTGTACACCACCTTCTACCGAGTCACATTGCCGAACGTAAGACGAACTGCAGGAAACTGTATGAAAAGTACCTGGCGGGTTCCAAATGGAAGAAAGTTGTCACAATGGATGAATCATTTGTCCATCTCACTGCTGGTGGTCACATTCGGGCGATCACATACCGTGACATTGACGGCAAGCAACTTTGTTCGTCAGTGCAGGGAAAGTTTCCCTCGTGGCTTTATGGTTGTGACGGGATTCGGATATGAGAGTAAGTTGATGATACGCAAGGTGGACAAGAACGTGAAGGTGAATGCCAGATACTTCCAAGACTCCATTCTGACACCTATCTATCGGAGAGACAACCCACAATTATATGAAATGGACGCGAACCAGGTGTTGATCCATATGGACAAGGCTTCGAGTCATACCGCCAGAACATCACTACGTTTTTATCAGGAAATAGCAGAGGAATTAGGAATTCGTGTCATTCCGTTTGAAGACATTCCTGTGAAAAGCCCAGATGCCAGTCCAATGGATTTTTGCGCATTTGGACTGTTGAAACGGCGTCTTCAACTTCGCCGCCCGCGCACCCTGGATGGTCTATGGAAAGCTTGCAGGGAGGAGTGGGACAGAATTCCCATGCCTGTCCTGCGCCGGAGCTCGCTGCAATGGAAACTGCGAAGCCGGGCGATAGTCCACAATGCTGGGGGTCCAATAGAACATGATCGGTGGTGGCGGCGCGGTATCTCTTAAGGTGAGTACCCGTTAGAAATGGTCGGATATGAAGCGAACAACCTTCTGTATTATTATTAGCAATTATTATTAGCAATATTGTCCCATATTTGGCGAGAAACGGCGGGAAGGGGAATCTACTTTCTGCCCCACAAAAATGTCGCACGACGCTTTCACGGAGTCTAAGTATCTTGGAAGTTATGCAAAATTCGAAGTTTCAATTGATTTTACTAATATTATGTCAAAAAATGTATCTTGTGATTACATAATTGATATTTTTATATTCTGATGGCAATTTTTTAATATTTTAAAAGCAAAACTATAGTAAATGGATGTTCGAGTGAAAATTTTAAAAATTGGTGGATCAAGTATGATTTTTGTTACGATGTCATAAATGTGCTAATTATAGAATTGTAATATGTGTGAGAGAGGATCGTGTAGCCTACCTGTTAAGCTACAACAATAAGTCAGAAATTTCTTTTGATGGTTGCTATCTAATTTGTCACCTCTGAGAGAAGTCATCGAAGTCCACGAATAGTTTAATAGCGCTCCCGAGAATGTGAAGGGTTATTGAAGGTGGTTAAATGGATTTTAAAAATTTAGCATCACAAACGAGACAGACATTTGCAAATTGAGACACACCAGATTAAGACCGAGAAAAATTTATGTCAAGTAAAATATCGTCTTGGTATCAACCGTAAGGCAGGAAACCCATTACGAATGGTCAATATCAGGCTGCGACGCCAGCGGTCCAGGCATCGCATCCCGGCCTCGGCATGGGTGTTCTTCATGAGTGTCTCTTCATCAGTTTCATCATATCATCACTCATCCTCATCTTCACGATTAGCCAAAAGTGGCAGGAAAGCGAAGCAAAGTAAACCAAATCATCGGTTAGGCATCGAACTAGCTCACAACTGCAATGGAAAGAGCTCACCAGAAAAGGAGTTTGTGGCACTGGTTGCGGACGATTTATTGGCCGTTTAAGGCAAATAGCTTGTCTCAGGAAGAACCCCCACAATCGGTTTTAATTTTCGGGGAGGCATTCCTTGAAATCAACTTTCCAATGCTGGTCTGTGTTGTGCCGAACATCTCCGGACCGACCGTTCACAATGTGGTTCCTTCTTCACAAGAGTGCTCAAACCATTTCCTGGAGTAATTAAAACGGATAGAGGATTAGAAATATTTATCATTTCCTTTCTAATGTTCGTTGTTTTCAACTCCATGGAAATATTCTCCGGAAAAGTATCATAGACTCGTCAATAATAATCATTATACCCGAACAGAAGTATGCCGTGCTGATTTTTTTTTAACTCTCTATTGCAGGACAGACGATCGCTCTTCAGCTGAAAGTGATGACTAAGGCTGCTCTAAGGTAAGTAACGTATTTGTATTAATTGAAATGTTAAAAATTTGTTTGCTCTCATTTATTCTGTATTTTCGGAAAGAATACGTTGTCAGAAATCTTCATTGCAGTCCGGACTGAACTTCGCTGGGTAAATCGTTTTTGAAAACTCCTCTTTCGAGAACGTTCCAAATGCTGAACAATGAAATCTATTTATATCTCATTCTAGAGCATTCAACAGAATCTTCATGTAATTTAAGGAGGCTTAGTGTGTCACTGAGTTGCACTTGAATGCTTTAAGAAATTCTAAGCAGATGCAATTTTTCAGATTTAAATATCTTGGCGGCAATTCTTTAGGAGAGATGGTTTCGAGCAGGTCTTTCCTGAAACGAGCCAGATGCCCACCTTAATGTGTCAATTTTTGGTATGATCTAGGCAAGGTTTTGCTAAGATTGGCTTAAATTCAAACTTCAACTTTCGTTTAATTTTTATAAACTTCAAAGAGACCCCAAAGTGTGTCAATTGCCATAAAATTTGAACACATGTTTTGATTCTAGAAACAATACATTGAATTGTGCAACGTACGTACGAGTCAAGATAAATTATGGAGTGATAGATGCATTTTTCAGCTGCATTTTCGTTTGATGTAGCAGAAATCATCAATTGCGAATGTCAGATGCTGCAATTAGTTCCTTACTTAACTAAAACAAAATTTAGGACAGATCCCTAGTAAGAAAATACAGTATGCCTATTAAAAAGTTCCTCGCTCAATTTCTAAAACTAATACTGTCATAGTCTCCTTACTAACTAAATCGATACTCTCTCCGAAGATAGTTACGAGCCGAAGGTGTAAAGGGACATTCACCACGTGTAAGGACAAACACAGGACAACACAAAGGATTATACTGGCTGTTGATCTAGGCGCCAGAGCTTCCTTGGCCTGCAAGAAGCAGTTACTGGGGTGTAATACGGGAAAGTGAGGTTGGCCTTTGTGTCTTCTCAGAAGGTCACCCTTACACCCCTGGTGTGTTTTGAGTTTCTGTTTGCGAATTCCTCTTCTTTTATAATTCTGCTCAGGATTTCTGGAAGGGAGAGGGGCGAATTTAATATAACTGAATTCTTGCAAGCTTAATGATACGAATGGCATACAAATAAACATACTTTGTTATTGAAAATAATGCAATTCTTGTAACGAACCTGAGAGTTTAAGGTTTTATATTTGTAAGAAGTTAAGATTTTTTATTTATTTACATTTTACTTGGGATTACCGCTAAGCAGTTTTTCCCATATCTATTGTTAAGATTTTTAAAATGTTTGATACTTCAAATAATGTGCAAGTTGTCACAGACAACTATAGTTAGATTGATACAGTTGTGGTTGGAACTTGTATATATGTTTATAAATACGTCATAATCTGTTCGTGTTGACGTCACTTTCTCATCTCAGCAGAGGAAGTAAACCCACCTGAATGTTTTTCACCTGACGACAGACTCAGTTAGAAAACAGGTGAAGGTGAGAAATCAACAGAAACGTGGTAACGGTTAATGGAATGCCCAAATAGTGTAATTGGTAATTATTTTCGTTTCATTCTGGCTGTACTCGGAAATAATAATTAAGTACAGAAACTTTCGTATATTTACGTTTGTCTTGTCTAGTGTTGTCCACGGGACGAGACGGGACAGGCTTTTAAAAATTCGAGACGAGACGAGATTGACCATGTGTCATAAGACAAACGAATATTTTCGAGACGAGACAGCATTTCCACGAGACGAGACAGGCCAAAGTCTCGTCTCGTGGGCAACACTAGTCTTGTCCAACGTTAATTCTATATGCAAGTGTGTTTAGTGATTGTGATGTGATTTAATATGCTATAGAATTGTTCCTCTTCAGGCAGAAACGTAAACTAATCTGTGCCTTGCTTGTAAGCCCACATACGATAGGAAATATAAGTGATTATAAAACTGCGTTTAACCTTGAATACTGTGTTGTGTTTCTTTTCTACCCAGCAAGCCCTGATGATTTGCAAAGATTCTCATGTTCCCGACTAAAGGAGTAGCGGACTAACTTTGTGACGACTGGTGTCCAACTGGAGAACGTTGCAAATTCTTGCAAGAAACAAGCTTAATTATACGAATGGCATACAAATATACATACATGTTATTACAAATAATGCAATTCTTGTCGATCCGGCTGTTAAGAAAGAATTCTCAGCATGAAAGAGAAATTAAAACGATGAAAGCAAAAGTCACTCTCTAGCACAAGTTGAGACAAACAGGAAGCAGTCCAGATGAGTGTGCTTACAAAACGCAAGTTAGTTCGTCTGTGGGAACAGGAGTGGTACCCCCATCGCTTTGGCCGAAGTGCCGGCACATAAATATCACTACGACGTTACACGACCCCACATAGCTTGTCGGCACTAGTGAGAGATTGCCCTAAGTGTAACAGGCAAATGGAGGCAAGGAACCCCGTGTTAAGAGGGAGAGAAAATTCCACCTATCCAGAAAATAACGTGGATTTCCCTACGATTGAATGAGTATTAAATCAACTTTTATGGCCCCTTCGACCGCAATAAATAGCAGATAATAAATGTTCGGCACGCTCACATACATCACGGAAAGCTTTGTTTACATTATAGCGACAGTCGCTTTTTTTTTGTGGTTGGAATTAGGTTGAAATCGATAGGTACTGACATTTCGATGGATTGCTTTCTCGAGCCGTGCCAACTCCATGTTTCAAAATTCTCACTCTGCAGGGCTTCTTGCGGCGTGCGTGCGTGCGTGCGTGTGTGTGTGTTCTGGGGACCTTATTTGTAATATCCGAATAAATCATGAACATTTTGTAGCAGTTGGAGCCATATGGTGTGCAATATCAATTTAGTTGAAATGTTGTGACATTACTTTTACTCTAATCGCATTTACCAACAGTTACAATACTCTGACCACTGAAGCTATTAGATCCCCTGTGAATATTCTCGACAGAGCTTTCAAGAAAAACAAACTACAAAAGTCTCAATCCAAGTGTATTGTCCTAGATCGACGATTCAACTAGTTACGTTAAACACTGAGACTTCATTACATTCAGGGCTTCCCTAGGCGTAGTGGTAATGTCGTTGCCTTGTAATCAAGGAGACCTGGGCTCGATACTCAATGGCGGAGAATAGTGGATCGGATCCCACTTCAAACTGTAGGTCCAAGGGTTCTCTACATTCGTATTTTAACTTTAAGATAAGGGTTTTAGCTAAAATGTCATCAACCCCGATTAGCCCATCTGTGCATAAATTGATCTTCAAGCAATCATATACGTTTATTTGATGTATTTTCTTGTTTTACCAAACTTTCCTGGTACTTTAGTCTAATCACGACGATGAGGATGAATGATGATTAGAGTAAATTGATGAAGGAATTCCTCATACCAATGGCAGGGCTCGATCGAGATCATAAGTATACAGTAACTCCTCGACTTGCGTAATACGCCACTTTCGTAAATTCTCAGTTACGTAATAAATCTCGAAAATTACAACTACTATCGCCTATGGACATGTTTGAGGCTTTTGCGTCTTTGACATCCATTGCAGTATGCAACGACATACTGCAATGGATGTTAGTTTGTTTTTATATTATTGTATATATTTTTCATACTTTTATAGTTTATATCCGAGTAAATACTGCTGTATGATGTTTCATTTATAAAATAATTCTGTACAAATAATATACATATAATAATAATAATAAATATTGTAGTTTCTTACGAAGTTACACTTAAGCAATTTACAAATTCGACTTACGTAAAATTCAACTTACGTAAAGGTTTACGGAACGCATTACTTACGTAACTCGGGGGTTACTGTACTACTTTACCAAGGTGCCGCAATACTTATAAACTAGTATATGAAATATATGTCTCAAAATCAGGCATTCACGTTTTACACAACGAACAGAAAATTTGCAATTGCACGCAAGTAGGCTCTGGAAATAAATTATTTCAAGTGGGGTCTCTGCAAATGATATTGTGCGCGCTCTTAACTCTATCTACCTGTGAAATCTCTCAAGCTTTGACTACAATGCAAGAGCGCTTCTGTGCAGTTGTCTTTAGCGAGTAAATTTGGAAATCTGTGTCAATCGCACGTTCCAGCAAAGAAGCACGATTTGTCATAACAAGCCATGGAAATCCTCGCGCGCGTGTCTCTGAATCCAGGTAGCAGTTGAGCCGGAGGAATAATAACAGGACGGTTAAAAGCCACAAATGTCACCGGGACATTCTTGCGCTTTGATTGAGTGCTGCTGCTTGTTCCCTGGCTGACACTCGCTCCTCCCTCCCTATGCGTAAAGGATAAATTGCTCGTGTATTTGCGGTCTGCAATTGCTGACAGCTTTCTTGTCGTGAGCTTTGACTTGTGATAGTGACGAGGTCCGAATAAGGAGAATGGTATTTGTTCTGCTGTCGTGTTGCAGCTAATATGTTCCACAAAAATTGTACGTAACGTATGGTGATTTCTGTACTTTCTGGCGCATCCTTAGAGTAGATTGTTTACAGACAAGCCTCTAGCATGGTTACTGTAATCTCAGCAGTTGTTGGTCTACTTCAGGATAGCTCAGCGCTGCAATAATCTTAAACACAAGTATGGCGATATAAGTTCCACTTTTTCAATCGTTCTAACTACAGAGGCGTCTCCTGAACGCATGCGTCAATTGTGGGGAAAAGGACAGCTTGCTCTGCGACGACATTCATGAGCATTTCTACATTCTAATTTCTTCATATAGGAGAAGTATTTATTTTAGACGAGAGCGCTGAACTAAGCTTATATTACATTTCTTGGATCTGAAGTGACGCATGCATCAATTGTGAGAAAAGAATTATTACTTTCTTTCACTTCAGATCCAAGAAATGTAATATAAGCTTAGCTGAGCGCTCTCGTGTAAAATAAATACTTCTCCTATATTAAGATATTAGAATGTAGAAATGCTCATGAATGTCGTCGCAGAGCAAGCTGTCCTTTTTCCCACAATTGACGCATGCGCAGCATGCACCGCATGCGTTCACGAGACGCCTCTGGTGAATTGTACCACAAATCCCTCATATTGTTTGTATTTGTGGGAATGTGTGGGTAACCAGTAAAACGGATAAACGATACAACTGTTCGGATAATCCCAGAATATCAAAATATCCGATAACAGGATATTTGAAATTCAGATAGAAAATTATCCGATATGCGGATAAAATTGTATCCGAATTTGGCCATCCCTAGTTTAGATATCCTTTCTTTGTCTGGTTGCTTCTTTAGGAAATTTTTCCATTGCATATTGCCCCTCTCTTGGTTTGACCATTCGGAGACTCTCGTCTGCAGACAAATACAATGGACTAGGCCGCAGCGGCTTATTGTTTCAAGAACTTTAGAAGAGAGACAAATGGCATTATCATGCGAGACTGCGAAAAGGACGGAGGAACTGGTGGGATAGGGAATGATAAATATGTCTGGAAAATCTGGTATATGAAATTGGACCTCGTAGCAAAGACTGGAAAACATGTGGTGCGTCCCCTACGACATACGCGCTGGGATCTACAGGACTTGGAGAATTGCAGCGGGTGTTCGTTTGACTACAGTTTGCAGATATTTTCACAACTGTAACTTCTGTTCTTATTAATATTATTTGTCTCGCTTAGGTTACTCTATCTACAAACATAACTCGAATCAAATCAAGGTTCATGCATTTTGGTGCATCAATTGACACAGTCAAATCTGTAATTTTGCGTTCTTTGTATTGATGGCGTCTCATCTTCTCAACTGATGGATTTTTCCCACATTTACCAACCGGTTAAATAATCCAATAAATTACAAAATAGTTGAAATAACTACGTATATTATGCATTAGTTTTTGGTTTCAAATAGCCTAATATAAATGAATCAGATTTCAAATTTATATTTGTCTTGCTCTCTGGTTTCACTTTTATTGTGTATATATTCTTATTTGTGCAGATCTGTTAATTGTCTTTTGAAAAAGAGAGAGAAAGCACGCAACACAGGCAGTGGCGTAGCAACAGATCGCGAGACCCCCATCCGTTCTTTAAATTTAAAATCTCAATTTGAATCGATACAAAATCTTCAGAAATTTATCATATTTCTGAAGAAAATTATATTTAATAATTTCACTCACCCTAAAAATATCTTTCTTTGTTTTCCGGGACCTGAAATATGAAGCTGTAGGAAGTAAGTAAGAACTGCTTATATTAGCCATTACCTTCTTGAGTTGCAAACGACCCAAGCATTTAAATGCCTCGCACTTGCTTCGTGGCAGTTGGATGTGCTTTATTGTTAACATACGAAAATCGGGAGTGCAAGGTCACGAGAAAGAAGAAAAGACAAGACAAATTGCTTTTTATTCGAGAAATGAATAAATGGGTAAAAATGTCCACGCAAGTTATCGTGAATTTTTTGCGTACATGTTTCACATGAGAAATATGACAATAATTATTACTTTTTCCGGGCCCCCTTAGGCTTAGAGCCCACGCGCCTGTATGTTACGCCTATAACTTGACGTATCATAACATTTAACTAGAATTTAAAGCCAGAAAAAAAAACAGAATGCTTTAATTTTATTGCCTACAAAAATTAGCCTTTTCCATCTTTTTTCCCCTTCTATTTAATACATTATTTGTGTCAACCCCATGAGACGCGAGGCCCATTCAGGCGCGAGGTCCCTTGCTTCGCCACTGCACACAGGTGTGTGTTTTCCATATTATCCTTAGTAAAGTACATTTAAGTCAAAACTAATTGCTTATCTTTGTTGTAATAACTAGGGAAGGGATTTTAAAGTGCACCTTTCCAAAAATATAGCCCTTTTCACTCCTATCGTTTGAGATATGTGTATTTTAGGACATGAAATCAAATAAAATGAGCATATTTATCCTCTTTTACCCCCTTTTTGATGCTTCAGCACCCTTTTCCTTCATTTTCTTTCATGTTTTGTTAAAAAATTGGACACAGAAATAACTGATTTTCACTTTCCTTGAGCAGCTACATAAAATTATATAGTCTCAGTTTGTAGGGCAGAACGAGAGCTATAAAATGGCATAATATTAATTATATGTCGCTAATTACTAATTATGTTATTTGCTACAGTGTTGAATAAAGAATGTTAATGCAGCTGGTTTGGACATGAATAAAGGCAATTTATCAGCACCTTTTTGAGAACATTTCCAGAACCATTTTTTACCCTTTCCCAACCATGATTTTGCACCTTAAAATCCTTTCCCTAGTTATGACGAAAACTCTCCCCCAGAAAATTTTTTGGTTGGAGGATATTTTTTTATGACAAGATTGTTGGTGGGTAGAAATCTTCCCTGCACGCTGCCCTCTTGTGGTTACATGAGCGGCTCGGGAGTAAAACGTAATAGCCCACACTCCGTTCAAAATTGTGTTATCTTTGTTGTAATAACTAGGGAAGGGATTTTAAAGTGCACCTTTCCAAAAATATAGCCCTTTTCACTCCTATCGTGGATGCAGTTACTGCACAGTGAAAAGTTACTGTAAAATAGTGAGTGAAATCCTTCTGTAGCCGATAATGGCCAGAAACACATGGTAACATCTGGGTAATCCGTAAGTCACAATGCATTGGACGAACTGTCACTTGCTTTTTCCTCGGTATCATACTTTTGTGGGTTATCAAGTTTCACTCCCGAGGCGCTCATATACATTGTACGTAACATGTACATATGCACCTCCAATACATATACAATGAAATAATTTTCATTAAATACCAGTGACAACCATGATGTGCAGCGTGATTGCATACAGATAGGATAAAATGGCAATTTTTTAGGATCACGTTGGTTCGAATGAGGCCTAATCTAGCAAGAAAGTTTATACTCGCTGTGATTTAGTTTATTTTACGTCGCTTCGATTCCACTTTTGGGTAATCGCGAGGATGGAAATGAATGGTGATAAGAAAAAAAAAGGGACGAAGGGACATTCACAGACACAAGACACAACCCCCGTAGAAGATTGTACTGGCTTTGTGTCCAGATCTTGTTAGCCTGTAAAAATGCTCCCCAGAGTGGAGGAAAGGTTGACATTTGAGTGCCTTTGTTATGTGACGCCCTGTATATGATATGTGTGTTTGTGTCTAATGGTAGAGCGTCAAAGTGTAAATAAACAAAACGTGCAGCATTGAAACGAAGATTTTTTTTACCTGGAACCCATCTGTAACAGCGGTGCAAGGAGGGGTTTTGAAGTCACTCGAGTTTTTACCTCCCTTCCACGTAGTACACCCTGCGCTGGATTTTGCAGACTAACGAGACTCTGGCGTCTGGGATGACAGTCAGTATCATCCTCTGTGGCGCTTGTATTGTGTTCTGTCCATGTTATAACTATCCCTTCATCAATATCATCCTAGCATCAATCATTCAATTACCGCCATTAGCCAAAAGTGGCAGAAAAGCGAAGTAAAATAAAGCAAATGAATCAATCACATCATGATTGATGTAAATGAGTTTAGAAAGGGGTGGCAACCTAAAGTAAACTTGATAAAAGATAAAGACGGTGATTTTCTTGCTGACCCAAGCGATATTCTAAATAGATGGAAGAACTACTTTAATGACCTTTTAAATGTCCATGTAGGAGATAAATCAGTAGTGAATGAAGTACACACAGCAGAACCTTTAGTTCCAGAACCTAACTTGACTGAAGTTAAAGATGCTATTAAAAGGCTAAAGAATAACAAAGCACCTGGCATTGATTTAATACCAGCTGAGTTAATTAAATATGGTGGAAATTCATTAATATGTCAAATTCATAAATTAATTTGTTTAATATGGAATAAAGAAGAAATCCCTCAACAGTGGAAAGAATCCATAATTGTCCCTGTGTTTAAAAAAGGTGATAAAATGAACTGCAATAATTACCGTGGAATTTCTCTACTCTCAACAACATATAAAATATTATCTAACATTCTTTTAACAAGACTAACCCCATATGCTAATGAAATTATAGGTGATTATCAATGTGGATTTAAACGTAACAGATCAACTACAGATCAAATTTTTCACATCAGACAGACACTTGAAAAAAAGTGGGAATATAATCAAAATGTCCATCAACTATTCATTGATTTCAAAAAAGCATATGATTCGGTCAAAAGAGATAAATTATATAATATATTAGTAGAGTTTGGAATACCTAAGAAGCTTGTTAGTATGATAAAAATATGCACCAGTGAAACAGAAAGTAAAATTCGTGTGGGTATTAATATGTCTGACAAATTTACAATTCATGATGGGTTAAAACAAGGAGATGCATTATCTCCATTGCTCTTTAATTTTGCCTTAGAATATGCTGTTAGGAAGGTAAAAGAAACTAAAGAAGGACTAAAATTAAATGGTGTGACTCAGTTGTTAGCATATGCAGATGATGTAGACTTACTGGGGGATGATGTGAATACAATTAAGAATAATGCTAAAATATTTTTCAAAACTGCTAAAGAGATAGGTTTGGAAGTTAACAAAGAGAAAACTAAATATATGCTTACAGGCCGAAACCAAGTGTTAGGTAATAATCAAAATCTAATTATTGATAACAACTCGTTTGAACCAGTTTCCAAATTCAAATACTTAGGAGTAATATTAACAAATGAAAATTATATTAAAGAGGAAATATAAAGTAGGCTTAATTCAGGAAATGCATGTTACTTCTCTCTTCATAAACTTTTATCTTCTCGTTTAATATCTAAGAAACTAAAAGTTAAAATATACAAACCCGTAATTTTGCCTGTAGTATTATATGGATGTGAAACTTGGTCCCTTACATTGAAAGAGGAACATAAATTGAGAGTATTTGAGAATAAAATCCTTAGGAAAATATTTGGACCTAAAAGGGATGAGGAGATAGGTGAGTGGAGAAGGTTACATAATTTAGAACTACATAATTTGTATTCATGTCCAGATATTATTAGAATAATTAAATCAAGAAGACTTAGGTGGGCAGGCCATGTGGCACGACTGGGAGAGGAAAGAGGAGTATACAGGATTCTTGTTGGGAAACCTGATGGTAAGAGACCTGTAGGAAGGCCAAGACGAAGATGGAGGGACAACGTTGAGATGGACCTAAGGGAAATCGGTAGGGATGGAAAAGAGTATATAGATCTTGCTCAAGATAGGGAAAGATGGAAGGCCTGTGTTGCTGCAGCCATGAACCTTCGGGTTTAAGAAGGCTAGAGAGTTAGTTAGTTAGTTAGAATCAATCACATCTACAATAGGGAAAATCAAGAAATTACCTTAATTTTCAACAAGCTGGCAACACTTTCTGATATCTTGTGTCCCTGGTCGCTCTGTTGTGTGGATATACAAATAGCGCTGCCTGTATGAGAATAAACATTACCCGATGTTTGCCGTGCCGACGAAACAAAATGAAAGGTAATGGTTATTGACATTTCCTCCCAAATATTTCGATAACGAACTCCGCGCTGCACGGATATTTGTACGCTTTCTTGCCTCAGAACTTGGCGTCGCTTCGCTACCATAAAACAAGCAATGTCACATATAATCAATTACCAATTTGCGCCGGTGAAATATCCTGGACGATCGTACACGAAGGGTGGGAGGGAGTGAAAGCAGAATGAACAGTGCTAATGTATCGACATGGGAGAGAGAGACAAATTGTACATTGTGCAAATCGACCTCAATGTCACTTTAGGATTCTCGTGCATTGCATACAAAAATTGAAGGGAGTTCGTTCCAAAGTAGATAAACTCGCATCTTACCGTATGGTCACAATGGATCGGGTTTCGATAGAACTTTTACGTGTTCGGCCATGCTTGACTGACGAACGTTCTGGCGCTGTGACGGCCACATTTATTGCATCAGGAAAATTGTCAGTATTCTGGTAGAGTTTGTGCGGAATATATCGAAATGATACTGTTGAAGAGGAGGCCCTTTACTGAAAATAAATATTGTGGAGGGTAAACAGAGTGGTTACATGAGATTTTGGAAGATTTTTATTATTTGTGTATATTTTTAAACACGAAAAACTAATTTTAAGCCACAGTGTCCTGATTTACACACGTGATAGTTCATGATTCATATGTTTCTGATGGTTTACTGCATCCAGAAGGATTCCTAGTGAAGATACAATTGTCGCGCTTACGTATCTCATACCCCGCCCAGAGAGCATATCCCGACTATTCTGAGGACATAATGTCCATGAATGTTCTCTGATTGATTTTAATAATCTGACACTTGAGTCACGTAAATAATAATTTGCCGTGTATTAAAATGTATGTATACATGGAGAGCTTTTTTGTCACTAGTTGATGGCTTGAGGATAATACTGTATACCTATTCCTAAACACTTCTGTTTGTATTTTTTACGTAGCTTTTCTTCCACTTTTGGCTCACGAGTGATGATTAGCTGAAGTTGATGAGGGTAATTGCAAATGACATACACACCTAGGACGGAACTCAGCCCAGAAACTTCTGTGGCGAGATCCGAAGTCGACCAATTAACGCGTCCGACCACCCAGCCGGCTCCAAAACATGTGAGGGGGCACACTGTATCCTATCTGTTCCTACGACACTGCTTTCCTTATGGAGCATTCAGACCGAAGCGGCACCCGTCAAGCGAAACGCGGGGTTTACACCAAAGTGACAAGCGACACGGGCCCCATCCGGCCTGTAGAAAAGCATTCGCGCTACTAACAGACTGAGACGACCCGACGCACGCTATTGAGAAAAAGTCCAGTCTGTGCGACAAGCACTTTGTACGAAAAGCTGCAGTTATTTCTCAAGATTGGTTACCAAGTGACACACGTCGCTTGCCATTCGGTCTGAAAGCTCTCCCGAGGTTAGTCTTGTATAAGAACGAAATTTTAATTTCTATATTGTTTCACTTCAAACTCTTGCTTATGATTGGCGTTGAAGTCATGGTCAAGATTAGATTGACTATATCTAAGTCTGTATAACTCAGATAACCTGTGTTTAAAATTGCTTTGGTCCCATGCGCATTTACATCAAAGGAATGGAGCGAATCTTGTAATTTCACGTCGCCGAGACAATGAGTAGGGCGTTCCTCGCAAATTTAAGTTCTGTCAATATTCTTGACCACTTAGCGGAAATCTTCGAACGATTTCCACTGAATCCTGAAATATTTCTAGGCTACGTCCCTTCCTCGATCTCACCAACTCTGGCGCGAGGCCTGGCTTTTACTTCCACTTCGCTGCAAACCGTGGCTCTGTAGATCGTCTGCCTGAACGACAAACGCATTCCTTTACCTCGGAATGTCCGATACTTGAGAACTTGAGTGATGTCTTCTGCCACATTCAGGAGAAGACAGACTTAAACGGCGATCAAGATGCCTAGAGGGGGAGGAGGAGTATGTAGTAACCCTTATTGCATACATGCATGCATACAAACATGCAATTCAAAGAAGGGAAAAAAATCGGTTTTATATGGCTTCTCGGCATTCAAATATTACAACTCTAAACTTAAAAGGTCGACAAGAATCATATCAAAGCCCAGGAGTTCCCAGACTTTTTCATTTCATGGCGCCCTTAGTGTTTTAAGATACCGAGTGTCCCAGAAGTCTTTCCCTGATTACAAACTTTATTCATATCCGCTATATGCAATGTAGAGATGTGAAAGTGGTGCCAAAATGTTGGGAAACTAACCAAGTTTATTTGTTGCAGGTTTCAGTAATGTGGCTGTAGTGTAGCAGTGTCAGTGCCAAGGAATCCGGAATTAATGCTCTTGACATCGGGTGGCATCTTTCCATACAATGTTTCTTGGACTTGGCAGGATTTGGGAATGAAGATAAATTCCATTTTTTAAATACCAACTTATTGATGGCAGATATTCTAGACGAAAGAATTCTGTACATTTGAAAGTTCCTCTACACAGGTATTGGTGACCGGGTCTCGTGATAACAGAGGACATGCTGACCTTTTTCCTGATTTGTGAACATTTCCGGTTTTATGGGCATTGACACTGCTACATTACAGCAACGTTACTCAAACCTGCAACAAAAAAACTTGGTTAGTTTTACAACATTTTGGCACCACTTTCACATCTCTGCCTTGCATATAGAGGATATGAATAAAGTTTGTAATCAGGGTAAAATACTTCTGGGACACCCGGTAGTTCCACGGCGCCCAAGTCAGAATGTAGGTCTATCAAATACCAGCAACTTTCAGTTAGTGTTGTTAGGTTGCTTGCCTTAAATTAAAAAATAAACATATCTTTCAAATTCAGAAACATTTTATTTGTAAATAAACATATATTTGAACCGTTAAAAAATAAATAACTTCCAAAACTTTTCAACTGATTTCATTGTTGCTAACGTTGATACATTTGACGGGAGTGAAATTGAGTAGATTCACTGTAAGTGATTCTCCTGGCAACACATTTCTGGTCGTTTTGAAGTAAACAGTTGCATCCATGGAAAGCGAAGGTAGAGTTTTGATTTGTAGCCACTGGCAGCACTTTCTCTGCTGACTGCAGCGTGTAGGAAGCGTTTTTCTCTTCTGTTCTTAGCTCGACTCACACGGATAGCTTTGATGATCCAGGATATATATATATAACTATGAAAACAAAACGAATCAAATACTTACGAGGCAGCCTTGCTGCGGAAGTCACGAACAAAGCCTAAACGTCTATCCTTCTTCTTAACAATTAATTCTTGGTAGGAGTAAGCGAGGAACTTCACGATTTAATCATATCATGACAGGCACGGATGAGGAATCCCTCTTGGGTGAGTGAGAGCTGCCAGTATCACTTGTATACGAATACTGTACAGATATAATCAGAGTTGGGAGATGATGCGTTCTTTCTGCGTGACGTACACAATATAACTTGTAAAAATTAGTTACAATTGGTTAGGAATGTTACTGAGAATGGGATCAGGTCCTTGAACGAGACAGACCTCCGTAAAGTCGAAATCCGAGATTCTCGTTCTCGTTTAAAATATAATTTTACTATGCAACTTCTTCAAACTTACTAAGCTGCTTTCTACCTGATTATTTATATGTGTGTCCGTAAAATAATGGTGTGGTTTTTAACCGTCATAGTTTTGGAACAAAGCATGGTAGAGAGATGAACGATACATCAAAGCAAAGAGAAACTCTCCAAGTTTCTTACCTGTTCAGTAGACTTCGATCTGTGAATCCTTAGTTGCCCTGCAGACGTCAAGACGATATTTAGTCTCTTCCCATACACGGCAGAGAACATCCGGTGTGATAGAAACAGCGTCAGTGATCCTTGCTTTTAAATGGTCCAGATTTCGAACTTGACAGGAAAACACTTGTGTTTTGACATAATCCCTCAAATAAAATCCATGGGTGTAAGATCTGGATACAGTGGGGGCCAGGCAATCCACCCTACTCGTCCGATGCATCGCTGAGGAAATATTTCGTTAAGAAAATCCCGCACGATTGTGGAAAAATGTGGAGGAGGACCATCTAACTGAAAAATTGAATTCTCTGGTATTTGGGGCACTGCATGCCCTTGTAACATATCCAAGAAAGTGGTCCCCGTTATTGTTTGTTCAGCAAAAAAGAAGGGGCCAATAACTCTGTCTCGTCCAATAGCGCACCACACATTCACTTTTTCACTGTCACGCTCATGTTCCATAACGGCATGTGGAGCTCACTACCCCATATACGAACATTATGCCGATGTACCCGTCTGGAAACATGAAACGTTGCTTTATCACTGAAAATAAACTTGTTGAAAAAATGATGACTCAGTAGCGAGGATGACTAACGAGCTCGTGCAGCATGCGTGTCCTTGAAACACAATGCACATGCGTTACCCTTCGCGCCTGTAGGTGTCAGCGCGTAAGCTTTCGCATACATAAACTTGGAGAGTTTCTCTTTGCTTTGTTTGTTCCAAAACGATGACTGTTTAAAACACCACCACTATTTTACGGACACACTGTATATATGTAGTATAATTAGCGTAATGCAATTATGAAGTCAATCCAGAGGCATTTGTGAACGTGTGCTGCGCAGTTGCATATATTCAGGATAAAATTCAGTTTTTCGAGGGAGCGTAGCGTCGAGACGTGGCGCCAAGCACAATCTTTACTAAGAGGGCGTGCAAGGGGGTGATCTGAGAGGGCACACAGAAGTCATGCTCACTTCCACGTAGTACTGTAATGTTGCAGGCCAACGAGGCTCTGGCGACTGGACCTACGGTCAGTATAATCCTCTGTATGGATGTCCTTTTTTTGTTCTTACGTATATGTGCTGAGTGCCCCTTTACAGCCTCAGCTTCTGACTAGGTTAAGAGTTTTAGTCCTCAGAAACAAATTTTATTGTCTGAAGGAGGCTAATCGGGACTGGACCTACAGTTTAAAGTGGAATCCGAACCACTATGTGCCTCAACCGGGTATCGAACACGAGATCCCTTTATTACAAGACGACGACGATACCGCTACACCACCGATGAGACCCATTTATAAGTCTTTCCATACCACTCCTAAAATTGATTCAGATTGAATGAAATAGAAATTTCGTGTTCTGAGAACGTGAGTCGAACACTCAACCACCGTGTGTAGGTAATGTATGGAAGAAAAATGGATGTTTGACCACACTTCTACAAGACAGTACCTTATATCAATGAATTAAAAATCGAAATTCACAAATATGAGAAAGTGAGAGAGGGAGAAAGAGAGAGAAAGTTAGAAAGAGCTTTCTTTCTCTTTCTCACTCTTTTTTTCTAACATTTCTATATTTGTCTCTCTGTTTTTTCTTTCTATCTTTGCTGTTCTTATCTTCTTCCTCCTTTCCCTACATTTTTCCTTTCCTTTTAAGCTCTCTTCTTCGTACTTTGACATCTGTTGGGGACTTTATCATATTACCAATTTCCCCTTTGGATGTATAACAGTACGAGGGTCACTATTTATATTTTGAGCCTAACAATGAAAAAACAGGAATTTGGCATTGAAAACTGCTTTATTGTTTTTCGAAGTATTCTCCTTTATGGTCAATACACTTTTGCATTCGTTCGAACCATTTGTCAAAGCAGTTTTTCCAATCTTCTTGAGACACCTCCATAATATGGTTTTTGAACGCATCAACGGCGTCTTCCGCCGACGAAAATCATTGTCCACGCAATTTATTCTTGACATTCGGGAACAAGAAGAAGTCATTGGGTGCCAAATCAGGACTGTACGGCGGATGACCCATCAATTCTATTTTTTGACTGTTTATAAAGTCCGTTGTTAGACGAGATGTGTGACAGCTGGCATTGTCACAGCTGGCATTGGAATGATCCGACGGCGTTTGTTTGTTTTCCGTATTTGACCGAAGACCTCTGGCAAACAAATTGTTGTGTACCATTCAGAGTTGACCGTTCTACGTTCCTCTAAAGACACAGTTGCCACATGACCAGTTTTCCCGAAAAAACGGGCGACCATTTGTTTCGATGTGCTTCGAGCGCGAACAACTTTTGTTGGATTGGGTTCATCTTGAAACACCCATACAGTCGACTGCTGTTTACGTTCCGGCTCATATGCATATATCCATGATTCGTCACCTGTTACTATCTTATATACGTCTTTTGAAGCACCACGATTGTATTTATTGAGCATTTGTTTGCACCAATTGACGCGAGCGTCTTTTTGAGTTTTTGTCAAATTGTGTGGGATCCAACGAGAACATACCTTTCTCACAGCTAAATGATCATGTAATATTTTATATATGCTGGTGGAACTAATGCCTATGGTTGCCTCAATCTCACAGTATTTCACATGACGATCTTGCAGTATTAGGTTTTGCACAGCATCAATGTTTTCTTGAACAACAACTGATTTTGGACGACCTTCGCGAATCTCGTCGGTGAGCGAATGGCGGCCACGATTAAATTCGTTATACCAGCGTTTCACAGTGGCAAAGGATGGGGCTTCATCGCCAAATGTGGAAGTAAGTTGATCGATGCACTCTTGTCTTGATAATCCACGTCGAAAATCGTAAAAAATCATCGCACGAAAATGATCACGAGTTAATTCCATTTTATTGTTGTCGCGCAATCTCCAAGGCAACATAAACAACACAAATGAAGCTATTGAGAAAACATTTGAAGTACGTTATGGTCAATAATGCCAGACGATTCCGTGCAAATGTCAAATTGCGCCTAACTTCAATCAGTGTTGCCAAGGCTCAAAATATAAATAGTGGCCCTCGTAGAATAAGATTACTTCCGTAACATCTCTGGCTGTTATGCATTTGCAGCTTGGAAGCGAGTCTCAACTCCTGAAGCCTTCAATCAAGATGCGAGCCGCTGACGTCATCTCAATGCAACACCTATCGCTAAACCTCTTTCTCCCGCTCTGCACTGTTGGTAAACTCGCTAGCGAGATCCACACAGTCAGCTGGAGATGTTCCGAAACTAATCGGACTATACCAAACCTTTTGAAAGTAGCAGCATATTTTACCAATCACGTTACCAGCAATAAATTACGCAGATAGTTGATGGGAATGTGAAAAATGTACATTTTTCTACACCCGGCTGTATTCGTGTATTTTTTTTTCAGGCAGGGTCCGATGTTGTCACTATTTGATACTGATTATACAACTTGCGTTTTTGATTTCATATTTTCCATAAAGGGAAATATAAATTTTAATAATAAATGCACTCACACTTTCCCCCCACCCCTTCTCCACACACGCAGTCAGATTACAGAAGCAGATGGCTATCTTCAAGCGAAGGCGGTTGAAAGTGGAAGAATTCCTGGTGGTGAAACAGACCATCCGAAGAAGGGTAGCATCGTTCGTAGGTTAATTACGAGACCAGCTGATGGTTGATCTGTTGTTCTTCAGGATTCATGGAACCCTCCCTTCTTGTTTATAGCTTCTTTATTTGTCCGCCAGGGTGTGTTGCGGAACGGCCAGAAGGGTAAATTGGTTGATAACGTTCCCGGACTCCGCATGGAGACATGTGTCATACGTCACACACGCCCAAATGTCCCGTGTGATGCCACCGTGGGAAAGATCCTTCAGCAGGTCCTTGAAATTATGCAGCATCTTATCCCAAATCAAGTGTGAAGCAGTGTTGCCAGTAGTCAAGTCAAAAATATTTGTAAGAAGAACAGTGGCGTATTCTGAATATTTGACCTGGTTTACAGCAATTTTTTTTTATTTATTGTATACATTTATTATACGCCCCATCTAGTTATTAGATATAGTAGAAATTAAATACAAGTAAATACAATTAAATACATGCAAGTAAAACAACAACAAGAAGAAGTGAGACGTCCGGCAACTTCAAATTTTTCGGCAATTTCTATATTTTTAATAAAATTTCTCTTTTAACCTAAAACTGGACCAAAATTTTCCTGCACCAAAAGAAATTTCCCTTCATGTAGCAACACTACCTCTGCCATGCGCGGCACAGAAATCAGAAAGGAACGAGCATTTTTGTCCTGTCAACGTTGTTTGCAGCGGTGGAACCGACACAGCAGGCGCGTGTTTTTAAATAGTCACTCGCTTCGGCTTCAGTCGCCCTCCCCACGTACAATCAGGGAAGAAACACGGTTGTCGCCCGGTGGGCTATTTGCACCCGTCACATTACACGGGGCTAAATACCTTATCATAACTAAAATGAACGCATCTCTCCTTACCCTTGTCCAGGTTGAAAGGTCACTTCACTTTATCTGTGCTCTTGGAAAAAAATTATAAACAAGTAAAAACTGTGTGAAATAAGTGCAAAACGATGGAATGAAGCGTGAGATTATCAGTTCTTGATTTGTACGTTTCTAGAAAATAGACACATATTAGAGTACGGCATGAGATCACTTTCCCTCGCTCGTACTCGTTCGAATCTCCCACCCTCGAGTGTTTACAATGGAATATAACTTTAATGTGACAATAATCACAGACACATGGCAGTGTCAGCCAGCTATCATCTATTTCATTCTCATGTATCACTGTATTGGCAAGATAGACTAATCTACATTTTAACATGGAGATAATGACTATGTTTACTTAAGTTTCAATTTCATTGCGTCTTTCAGTTCACGGTCCATATTTGACTACTGGGTTCGAGTGTATACTGCTATCTAGCGACGTCCGTGGGAACTATTAGGCGCTCAAGCGAAACCCTCTCGCTGCAGTGCTCTGACACGAATACGCGATCGAACGTACCACCGACAAAACCTACCTACCACCTGACCGGCTACCTGAGAAGGGTCTTCTAATGAGTCTAGAAATATTTGCGATGTGACAAAACGTACCACTTGATAGTTTTCCTGATTTCCATCACACTTTATACACGCTTTGGACTGGCAAAATTACTATATGATGTATATATAGCTATTTTGGCGTGTTTAAAATCAGCTGTGGTTAAGCTCTGGTCCACATTTTTTCTTTTGTTTTATCTTTTCGTCTTTTTTCGATTTAGTTATGTCAGTTCTAACCTAACCTAGCCTAACCTAACCTAACCTAACCTAGCCTAACCTAACCTAACCTAGCCTAACCTAACCTAACCTAACCTAACCTTTGTCGTGTAGGTTGCCTAGAGTATCGTTCTAAATATTGGTAATTGGCGTGTCTTCCTCTCGAACCCTTTTCTTCGCCTCTTGCATACGCTTCTTCACATCTAACTGAGCATCATTCGGGACTCCACAAACGTGATCACTCGACGGGCCACTAACCACTTTATTCTCTTTTGATTTTAAGTTCAAGCGTTTTCCTTGAAGTGGCACGCGGAGTAAATATCTTGAAGGTACGTGTTTATCTCAGTGGTACGTTTCGTCGCGAAAACCCAGGTGGTACGTTTTGTCGCTGGTACGTTCTGTCGGGACACCCTCTGACACATATTCTTGAAAAAAGTTCAAAATTATTTCGTGAATATTATGCTTTTTTATTGGAACTATAAAGTTATGCACGTGTTTTTTTAAAAAATGAGAGCTATGTGGGCAGTTAAAAAATGGAATGCCCCTCGTTTATCTGCCTATCTATCTTTCGAATATACATATGGATGCTGAATTGTTTATCATCCGATAGCAATCCAAATTAGTGTTGTGCACTAATGATTGATTGATTTGGTTGATTTTACTTCGCTTTTCTGCCATTTTTAGCTAATCGCAAAGATGAGGATGAGTGATGATATGTTGAAATAGACCAAGAACGCCCATGCCCAGCTCGGGTTTCGATCCCGGGACCTTTGGCGTCGTAGCGATCTGTGCTAACCACTTCGCCAAGGACGTCGGCTGTGCACTGATGACATACATATAGGTACGTGTTTTCCTTGAGGTACTTCGTAATCATAGCATGAAGACCACTGGCAACACTGCGGTTCCGTATAGTTGCGCTCGAAAGAGAAAAAAACAAGCGCATTCAAGATTATAGGGGCTTGTCTGTTTTGATGTCCAATCAGATAATCCGAGAAAGCCAGTATTATTTATTCTGTCTGTCCTGCAGGAGCAATTCCTCGGAACGTTTCGAATCCCTTCCTCCCTCGTTTCCTATACCCCGCGCGCTTCTCCCTCGATCCGTGATTTAGTTCTTTCATTGGCCGAAAACAAAAAGAGAAAGGGAGAGAGAGAGAGAGAGAGAGAAAGAAATGTCAGATTGTGTTTGCGTTGTTTCCGAGATGTTCTCCAGATGCTATCTCCGCTTATTTACATACAGCCCTTTTGACCAGTCGCCGACAAAAGCAATTGGATTAGGGAGACGGTTGCGTTCTCGCCCAGGTAGGCTCGGTGCAAAGTGTGGGCGATATGAACGCTGAGGGTAAAAAAGGAATGAAGGAATGTATTCACTTACGGATTTAGAGGAACCCTGGAAGCGGGTGGTGTTTTGTTTTTTTCCCTTAACTGACATTCCTGAAGCATCTCATGTTTTTAAAATTTTGATCTTGCATCCTCGTTGTCGGATTGTCCTGAAATTACGTATCTATAGTCTCTAGGTTTTGTGTTTTCAAAGGCTTTCGGGGAAATGACATACTACTAGCAGATTCAGGTGTAAAAAGGAAGTGCTTACTATTACTACTACTGCTGTTGAAATCAAGAGACCTGATCAAATTGGAAATCTTACTTAATGTGAAGCGCCAGTCTCCAATAAGCTCGTTATAAACAACTCATAAACATTTAATTAATGTTTGGTACGGAGAACTTCTTGCTCAGCCAAGGGCCGGCTCTGCATTTACAATAATTTAATGAAAAGTAATATTGATTTGATGAGCATCAATGGTTTATGGTTTATGGATAATTAGCGACGATCAGTATAAGGTAACAAGTACAGCGCTGAACTACCAAAAAGCTAGCTAAAACCGTGAGTAATATTTCCAATGTGTTACATTTTTATTTTGTGTTCATTTTATGCAAGGTTTATACATTGAAACTTCACCGAGACAATCAGGGCATTCTCTGTATATCCCTGTATCCGGATTTTCCGGAGTAAACCAGGTGAAGGAGGCTTGTCAAGGGCCTCCTTGCGATTGTTTAAGTAAAAATAGAATCTGAGTAATAAAGATATGTGAAAGGTAATTTTCATCTTTGCTTCACTTATTTAATCAGGTTTTGTAAAAAACTGAAAAATTCTGCTTGTATCTTGAACGAAAGCAGGCAAACGCATTTCAAAACCAAAATACTCTTTTTAATGTTATAAGAACACAATGTTTGTAGTTCTTGCATGCAACACGTTCTGTGGGTTGTATCCTACTTAGAATATAGTAACAATAAAATTATCTTACAGTTATTCTTTAAGTAACATTTCAAATAAAGAAACTGTAACTCTGTTACTTTCCAACTAATTATTATAGCTACGTATACTATAGGCGTTACTTGTCACATTTGCACGTGACACATATACGTCAGATATTCAAGACGGGAATTTTGCAATCGAGACGAAACCAGAACAATGCATTCTCTCGTGACGATACGAGACAAACTCCTCTCTGTACCAGCTCTATCCTGAACCCTGCATAAGTAAGTGACTAAGTTTAAAAAATGTAGAATAAATTGTAGAATTAAGTTGATATTTTGCGTGTGTGTACGTTCTTCCTTCGGTACAACTAAATTAAATGTTTGTAACTTTATTTGGTTTTGGGAGCATTCTGTTGGAGATCATTTATATAACGTTACGTTGTATCAGGCATGTATATTATCACCACCAAGCATTATGTTTCCTTATGTAGTAGTTTCTAATATAACGAATATGAATCAATTAATTCCAGCTGAAAACAATCGTATCGTGGCCACATTTACGTCACGAGAAGTGACGAACATGCTTTGAGGCGAGAACGTCGTTCTTCTGATGTTCGTTGCTTGCTAGTTCAAGTAGCGATGTCTGTCAACCTGTAGTAGCACCATTTTGAATTCGAAAATTTCCTATGCCAGGATGATCTATGGGTTTTGTATAGTTTTGAACAACCTTTAAAAAGTTTTGAATCCGATTCAGTTTTTCGTAATAACGAATTCAAAAATGCTACTACAGGTTGACGCCTCAGTAGCACTTTCACCAAATTCAACGGAAACGATGCCATTTCGTAGTCTAGGTTATGTATCGTTTTGAACAACCTTCAGAAAGTTTTGAATCCGAAGGACAACTTCAAAAATTCAAATTCAAAAATGCTGCTATAGCAGCACTTGTTTTGAATTCGAAAAATTCCTATGCCAGGATGATCTATGGGTTTTGTATAGTTTTGAACAACCTTTAAAAAGTTTTGAATCCGATTCAGTTTTTCGTAATAACGAATTCAAAAATGCTACTACAGGTTGACGCCTCAGTAGCACTTTCACCAAATTCAACGGAAACGATGCCATTTCGTAGTCTAGGTTATGTATCGTTTTGAACAACCTTCAGAAAGTTTTGAATCCGAAGGACAACTTCAAAAATTCAAATTCAAAAATGCTGCTATAGCAGCACTTGTTTTGAATTCGAAAAATTCCTATGCCAGGATGATCTATGGGTTTTGTATAGTTTTGAACAACCTTTAAAAAGTTTTGAATCCGATTCAGTTTTTCGTAATAACGAATTCAAAAATGCTACTACAGGTTGACGCCTCAGTAGCACTTTCACCAAATTCAACGGAAACGATGCCATTTCGTAGTCTAGGTTATGTATCGTTTTGAACAACCTTCAGAAAGTTTTGAATCCGAAGGACAACTTCAAAAATTCAAATTCAAAAATGCTGCTATAGCAGCACTTGTTTTGAATTCGAAAAATTCCTATGCCAGGATGATCTATGGGTTTTGTATAGTTTTGAACAACCTTTAAAAAGTTTTGAATCCGATTCAGTTTTTCGTAATAACGAATTCAAAAATGCTACTACAGGTTGACGCCTCAGTAGCACTTTCACCAAATTCAACGGAAACGATGCCATTTCGTAGTCTAGGTTATGTATCGTTTTGAACAACCTTCAGAAAGTTTTGAATCCGAAGGACAACTTCAAAAATTCAAATTCAAAAATGCTGCTATAGCAGCACTTGTTTTGAATTCGAAAAATTCCTATGCCAGGATGATCTATGGGTTTTGTATAGTTTTGAACAACCTTTAAAAAGTTTTGAATCCGATTCAGTTTTTCGTAATAACGAATTCAAAAATGCTACTACAGGTTGACGCCTCAGTAGCACTTTCACCAAATTCAGCGGAAACGATGCCATTTCGTAGTCTAGGTTATGTATCGTTTTGAACAACCTTCAGAAAGTTTTGAATCCGAAGGACAACTTCAAAAATTCAAATTCAAAAATGCTGCTATAGCAGCACTTGTTTTGAATTCGAAAAATTCCTATGCCAGGATGATGTATGGGTTTTGTATAGTTTTGAACAACCTTTAAAAAGTTTTGAATCCGATTCAGTTTTTCGTAATAACGAATTCAAAAATGCTACTACAGGTTGACGCCTCAGTAGCACTTTCACCAAATTCAACGGAAACGATGCCATTTCGTAGTCTAGGTTATGTATCGTTTTGAACAACCTTCAGAAAGTTTTGAATCCGAAGGACAACTTCAAAAATTCAAATTCAAAAATGCTGCTATAGCAGCACTTGTTTTGAATTCGAAAAATTCCTATGCCAGGATGATCTATGGGTTTTGTATAGTTTTGAACAACCTTTAAAAAGTTTTGAATCCGATTCAGTTTTTCGTAATAACGAATTCAAAAATGCTACTACAGGTTGACGCCTCAGTAGCACTTTCACCAAATTCAGCGGAAACGATGCCATTTCGTAGTCTAGGTTATGTATCGTTTTGAACAACCTTCAGAAAGTTTTGAATCCGAAGGACAACTTCAAAAATTCAAATTCAAAAATGCTGCTATAGCAGCACTTGTTTTGAATTCGAAAAATTCCTATGCCAGGATGATCTATGGGTTTTGTATAGTTTTGAACAACCTTTAAAAAGTTTTGAATCCGATTCAGTTTTTCGTAATAACGAATTCAAAAATGCTACTACAGGTTGACGCCTCAGTAGCACTTTCACCAAATTCAACGGAAACGATGCCATTTCGTAGTCTAGGTTATGTATCGTTTTGAACAACCTTCAGAAAGTTTTGAATCCGAAGGACAACTTCAAAAATTCAAATTCAAAAATGCTGCTATAGCAGCACTTGTTTTGAATTCGAAAAATTCCTATGCCAGGATGATCTATGGGTTTTGTATAGTTTTGAACAACCTTTAAAATGTTTTGAATCCGATTCAGTTTTTCGTAATAACGAATTCAAAAGTGCTACTACAGGTTGACGCCTCAGTAGCACTTTCACCAAATTCAACGGAAACGATGCCATTTCGTAGTCTAGGTTATGTATCGTTTTGAACAACCTTCAGAAAGTTTTGAATCCGAAGGACAACTTCAAAAATTGAAATTCAAAAATGCTACTGTAGCAGCACTTGTTTTGAATTCGAAAAATTCCTATGCCAGGATGATCTATGGGTTTTGTATAATTTTGAACAGCCTTTAATCGGTTTTTCAAAATGACGAATTCAAAAACGCTTCTTCAAATTTGCAACTCAGGATAAGTTTCAACAAATTCTGCCGTTGAATTTTCCATTTCTAAATACACTCAGGACTGTGCACCTTACACTAGAAATTGTTTCATCTTAACACGTAATATTGATGTTTATAGTTCCTTAGAAAATGGGCCACGCCTTATAATTTTGTCCGGATTGCAGGAGCGAAATACTGATAAAATTGTGTGGACAGATATAATGTTTATGAGTTTTACAAGCACGTATTCTCTGGCCCTCTTACTCTCATTCTCTCTTCTATTTTTTTTGTTTTTCTTTCGCCTTTTCTCTTTGCTGCTGCATCAATTCTTATTTACCCTTTTCCACCATGGTCCTCTGGTTGTAATCCAACAACATCGCGCTAAGACGCCAGGTGTCCCAGGTTCGAATCCTGGCCTGGGCATGGATGTTTGGAGTGTCCATTCATCAATTTCATCACATCATCACTCATCCCCATCTTCTCAAGTTAGCCAAAAGTGGCACAAATAGCAAAGCAAAATAAAGCAAATCAATCAATCAATCAATTGTATTACAGCCCTCTCTTCCGCTTTCACCGTTTTTCTAATGTTCTTGTTAACTGTCTCATTTTTAGTATCTCTATCCATTCCAATCTAGAAAGAAGTAGGGAAGGGACTCGATGTTGTCACCTGTTGTAAAGCAGCTTGTCTACCATTCCCATCTCTCCTGTTTTAATCCTCACATAATCTCCCTATTTCTCTCCCTTTTGAGTTTCCCTAGCTCCGGTCTCCGTGGCGGAATGCATAGCGCGTTTCTCGGTTTTGAATCCCGGCCTGGGAATAGGTGTCCCTTCAATCAATTTCATCTTAGCATCACTCATCTTCATCTTCGCGATTAGCCATAAGTGGCAGAAAACCGAAACAAAATAAAATAAATCAAATGAAAGTTTCCTAGTCTTCATTGTATCCCTGTCCATGTATTTCAGTTGCTCGCTGTGGACTTTTCTCTTTAAGTTATACAAATATATTAGGTGAACCAAGCGAATTACATTAATTGATATGAATGATTTGTATCATTTAGATTATTATACTGGCTTTGAGTCCAGATGTCAAAGGTTTGTTAGTCCGCAAAATGCAGTCTAGGGTGTACTAAGTTAGCATTTAGTGAACAGATTAGAGTATATTGTTTAATTCATGAGACAATTTTGAAAAATATGGAAAATTTTCTTTACAAGTGCAGGTGACACCCAAGTTTTACTATAGCCGTCCGTAGGAGAGGAGCAAGGTTTCACACTTCATGGATGGAAGCAAACGAGCAGCAAAACTTTTTGAAATGTAATTTTAGCGTTTTATATTCTGAAAGCAACTTATGCCAAAATTCGAAGTTTACAGTTGCACCCTTAGTTACAACTACTATCGCACTTTTCAAAAGGAAATGCCTTGTTTTTTTCTTGCTATACAAAATAATGTTTAGTGTGCCGTATATTTTCAAGGATGATGACAAAGAGACAGATATTGACAATATGGTTCTTGCGTGTCAAATCATCACAACTTCCAGCCCTAGCATCTAAGATTTTCATAAAATTTGGTAGAATGTTAGAGGACATGAAATATCTTACATGTGTAAAATTTTAGCCCTCAATGATACACGATGTTCCTGCAGCAGGGATGCCAACTTCATAAAAAATGTCAAATTTATTCTTACAAGGCCAACAAAAGATATCATGACTTTTCTTCTAATTATGGTATAACTTTCATCTTGGGCTTGTTTTCTAACTAAGGGAGCATAGGTTTCGTAAAAAATAGTCTTACATAAAAAAAATTTAAGTTTCTTTACAAGCTCACATGATGTGACCTTTGACTTTGAATACCTAGCAAAGCGGATCTTCAATTTTGGTAGGAATAAGGTATGTTATGCAGTTAAGTGTAATGTCTGTTTGGTGTACGTTTCATTTAGAGGTTGATTTGAGAACAGGTATAAAACAAATCTGACAGTAGTATATGCTACATTGAGTGAAACACCTTAGAACTTAGTCTAGTAATGTCGTCGGGGCAACTAATTGCAACAGAAATGAAACTAACTGCCTCCATAGTAAAAAAAAATGTGACGAATCCGATTTTGAAAAGTTTACAACTCTCTAATCTGTAACTTCGACGACATCTTGAAAAAGGGCGCCAAGATTTAACGTTGAAAATTTAAAAAAAGAATATCTCGAAAACGGTGAATTGTGCACTAAAACTGAAGATAACCAAAATTGAAGAGCAGACCATTTGATAACTTATGGTTTTTGTTTGATAAAGTTATCTTATATCTTAATTGAATTAGAAAGCTCCAATTATTTACTTTAATTTGGGAATTAGAGTAAAAGTTGATTTCTTTATTTGATATATTTTACTTCATTTTGTGCCAGTTTTTGGCTAATTGCGAAGATGAAAGATGATATGATGAAATTGATGAATGGACATTCATAAACATCCATGCCCAGTCCAGGATTCGAACCCGGGACCCCTGGACCTCTGACGTCGTAGTGCAATTTGCTAACTACTCCCCCAAGGGGGCCGACTACAGTAAAATATAGTTTGTGACATAAATAACAGAAAATATGTAACAAACTATTTAATATATGTCCTGAAGACACTGAACAAAATAAATATATACAGGGTTAGTCAAAAGTATCGGGACAGGCCAGTAATAACGAGATGTGTGGACGGAGCAAAATCACATGTTGCAAGTGGGTATTGGTGCGGAAACTGCATTGAATAGGGGTGTGGCCATCATGGCAGCCATCTTGGATTCCGCCATATTGGATATCACACAATATTTTCAAATGGAAAGGGGTATGTATGAAACATCAATTTAGGCTACAATCGTCCCACAAACGACAATCCGAACTCAGTTTGGACCTATCGCCATTCGTGGAAGAGATAGGGTGTGCTACGTTTGACTGCAAAAAAATGAGATTGGTCTGAAATTATTGTTTACTGTATTCCTGTGGGTAACTGTACACTGGAAATTACAGAGAGCATGAACAAGAAAACATGACATTGAGTTACAGAATGCATCAAAGCAAGTGCTCAAACTGCTTCCCGTCGACTGTTGCCTAAATTGATGTGTCATACATACCCCTTTCCATTTGAAAATATTGTGTGATATCCAATATGGCGGAATCCAAGATGGCTGCCATGATGACCACACCCCCATTCATTGCAGTTTCCACACCAATATTAATTTGCAACATGTGTTTGTCCTCCGTCCAAACGTTTCTCTCAGACAAATCTAATTTTTTGCAGTCAAACGTAGCACACCCTATCTCTTCCACGAATGGCGATAGGTCCAAACTGAGTTCGGATTGTCGTTTGTGGGACGATTCTAGCCTAAATTGATGTGTCATACATACCCCTTTCCATTTGAAAATATTGTGTGATATCCAATATGGCGGAATCCAAGATGGCTGCCATGATGGCCACACCCCTATTCAATGCAGTTTCCGCACCAATACCCACTTGCAACATGTGATTTTGCTCCGTCCACGCATCTCGTTATTACTGGCCTGTCCCGATACTTTTGACTAACCCTGTATAATATTCTGGATATATTTGTGTTGAATGCAGATACATAACATTCAGATGAGCGTCAACGTGTGTTTTATAGCGACATGTTAGTACCTCGTTTATGTGAAAATGTGAAGTTTTACAAAGAAAATCTAAATCACACTGCCAACGCACTCAAAGACTTTGTGAATCCAATCGAAATTGTAACAATATCTACAGCTGAATGTGAAAGCGGGGTCAATGCTATGAATCTAGCTTTATCAGATGAGAGAAATCAATAGAACCGTTTCTTTTTATCAAGTCCAAGGATCTCAGTGCCCTTCACACAGCAACTGGTTAACCATCAGACCTGCAGGAACAGTCCCATTCATTTGTCTAATCAGCAGATTTATATAATTTTTCCTATAGTTTGATTTTAGAATTTAACTTTGAATGTTTATAGCTTGATTTTAGAATTTAACTTTAAATGATGTTAATTTGTGTTCCATGTGATAACAAAACTAGATTTTAAGCAATTAACATGGAATTAATAGCACACTTAATTTATAGATAAAAGAGATAGTGCATGCGAGGTTTCAATTAATAGAAACCTGTGTGTCTTGGAAACTACTGGCACACACCTACAAGCTTACTCAGATAGTAAACTCACAACCTATTCGAAATATTATCGAGATGAGACGAGTCGAGACTTGTCACAATCTCGTTTCGTCTTGTGTATGGTGAGGCCCTTCTCCTTGATTGTGTTTGTTCTCGTCTGAGTCTATACTCAGAAGTTTGTTAAAACAATCTAATCGGGACTGAACCAGGCGATTAAATTGAAATAGAAATACCTATCTGCAAATAATTTACCTGATAAAAGTATGTGATCTTTTTAATTCATTTATATATGCATACAATGAGGAAAATATCAATTCTTCTTAGTGATGGAATACAAAAAGTTACAATATATATAATTTCATAGGTAGTAAAAATTCCTACAATATCTTTTGTGTGAATTGTGTAAGTACGGTATTTACTTTCGGAAAATTATTTTAAAAAAAATCTGAGGGAAAGAAGGCGTGCAGCATAGTCTTCTGAAACAAATTTACATCTTATTAAGCAATCGACGCAGTATCTACAAGTCTTGCCCCCCCCGCAAAATATTACCAAAGGTTACACCCCTACCTCCACCCACCTACACACTAGGGAATGCCAGATCCGGATCCGGATCCTAAAATTTTTCGGATCCGGATGCGCGGATCCGGAATTTTCAGATCCGGATCCAGAACTTTCGGATCCGGATCCAGAATTTTCGGATCCGGATCCGGTACTTTTGGATCCGGATCCGGAATTTTCGAATCCGGATCCGTTTTGCCATCCCACATGCGCTTCTTTGGAAAGTAAGAATGTGCTTATAACATATTGTTACCTGCTAATATACATATATAGTATATAATATACATACACATATATATATAGTGTGTGTGTGTGCGCGTGCGCGATTTGTAATTAATTAATACACTTACAAGGGAGGTCTAAGTCTCCCCCTCCGATTTTGTAATTATATAACACTGCATATATTATAATGTTTTATTTTAATTTGTAAAACTGTAACTGTAGAACAATTGTATATTTTTTGTATAACATTTCTATCTTGTTATATGTGTTAAAGGTTTCATCCTGGAATGGAATGTCTCACATTTATGTGTGTTTTCATTTCCAATACATTCGAATGAATACATATTCGTTTCAATGGCATTTACAAAATCACCTCTGACATTTTATGTTAAACAAGTAAGATTATTTTTGTGCACGAGTGTGTTAGCCGATGCGTAGCAAAGTATTTTAGGAACAACACTTGAAAAAAATTCTTGTAGGACTAACGAAAAATTTCTTTGTAATCGAAGATCATAATACCTTTTTAAGGTGTGGTAATATTATAATGGGATTGAGATACGAAACTTTCGGACCCGGATCCGGATCCGAAATTTTCGGATCCGGATCCAGATCCGGAACTTTCGGATCCGGATCCAGATCCGGAACTTTCAGACCCGGATCCGGATCCGGAATTTTCGGATCCGGATCCAGATCCGTAACTTTTGGATCCGGATCCGAATGGATCCGGATTTTTCGGATCCGGATCCGTTTGGCCATCCCTACTACACACACCCACCCAACTCATTTTTTTTAAAATGGGAAGGGGGTTATGTGATATATATATATAGTACACTGTTTTCTCACACCTGGAAAATGATGCATTTGTTACAATCATGCAGTCATATTTTTTTTCCTGATTAAAGATAGGTTGAAGAAACCTTCACCTCTGCATTTCTCGTAAAATTCTAGCCTGAATTGATTCTAGTCTGACTGCCACGCGGGACGCCCAGGGTGGGTGATCTAAGGTCGTAATTTTTCCGGCTTTGTCCACGTATAAAGCGACTCTAGGGCCCACCCATCCTCAAATGAAATGGAATCTGGCCAGAGGGTAAAGGCAACCGCAGCGTGGTGCTGATCACATCATCTCCAAGATGGCCGACATCGAAAATCTGTGAGGCCACATTCCCTAAATGTGCCTTCATAGCACGGTGCTATATGCACAGGGAATATAACTTTTCTTTTACCTGTATATATTGTATTCGTTTCTGTACCCCTGAGTAACTAAGTTTGTATTTTTTCCATAGCCTATGCATATATTAACCCTCCACTATGACAATGGCTGAGGGCCCCCTAAAGGCTTGCTTGTCTCCGCCCCCCCCCCCCTTGCACTGCGGGGTTTTGCGGCTTGTAGATCCGGCACTGAATCGACGTAATACGACATATCCTGTAACTACACTTCTTCATATTACACCATTACACACCCATTTTAAACAATTTTCATCTCTTTAAAAAATGTTTACAAGAGCACAGATAAAGTGAACTAACTACCACAATATTGTAGAATATGTTCACAGTGGTTTGAATTATTTTAAAGAAGAAGGTAATGTTTGTAAACAATATACACTTTAAATGTAAATTAGAAGTCTTCCATGGGACAACAGTCTCCCCTACCGAACTTTTTATTCTGCTATTGCGGGCGAGAATCTGAAATTTCTAAAATAATGTTTTTAAAATCCCACAGAGGATGTTCTTTGAATTCAACAATACGTTTTAAAGAAAACTTAACAGAAACATTCCTAACATTCCTAAGACTAAGAACAAATTTATCTTGGGTTCAATCTCAATAACGACACCTTCGATACCATTCTTTAAAGGCGATAAGTGTATCGAGGCAATTTGAAAAACAAGAAACGAAAGTACTTTCTAATCAGCTGAATAATGACCACTGCATTCTGTTCGATACATTTACTTAATTCAATTCAGCCTATAGAATTTTTCCACGTTCCTTTAGTACAGTCAGATATACTTTTTAGGCGTACATTTGACATGCAAAGTGGACCAATTGTAGTAAATATTAACAGGACGATATTTTTGCATTTCCATAGAGTGCAGGAAGATATACAGTAAAATACGAACACGAGCGGGCGCACATGGCCATACAAAGAAATCCCTAAAATAGAAGTTTCAGACCTGGAGACAAAAATACACTGTGATTGCCATTTATGTAAAGGCGTTGAAAGGTTTCAACTCTGCCGCGTTAAACTTCTCTTTTATTTTTTGATACTAGGTGTGAGTTGTAGAACAATTCAACTTATTGACTCATATAGTATATCCAATGATGACAAATCTAGACCACTACCGCAAAAGTCCACCACTCCGTCTTAAATTACCAACCAATTGTTAACCAATTGTATTGTTAGATCGATAGTTACTTATAGTTTTGAGACAGACAATACAATCATACAGAATCGAAAACATTCCAGTAAACATTTCCCCAAAAACAGTTTCCAAACGGAAGAAGGTAAGTCGTTATTCTGTTAATGTGTTACGTGCTACCGTGACTGCAAGGTGGTGTTAATTGTTCTCCAGAAACACGTGCATTAGCACTGCGCCGGACTGGGGCTGCTAAGAGGTCGGTGGCAATTTTTCTCAACAGGGTGCCGATTGCCAGGAGTTGACAAAAACGTGGGGACAAAAATGTGTTTTCGGAAAGGCATTGAGAGGGCGTACCAGGATTTTGGCGGGTGTCCCGGTGGGCCAGTCTGGGTCTGCATTAGCACCAGTATGAAAATGGAAACATGTCCGTTCCTTGTAGACTAAAAGGTGGAGCTAGAAAAAGGGTTGTTTTGTAATTCTTCTTGAAAGCAGGATTTCTTCAAATTAGAACTCAGAAGCACTTCAAGATGGACAGACGTAGCTACTCCTATTTGGATGGATCGAGAGAACTTTGAGAAGTGAAGGACAGTACTGAACACAAAAAAATCAGAAGTTAAATCAATTTTATATTTAATTTACAGGGTGTCGCAAAACAACTTCAACAACGCTTGGATGCTGGTAGATATCATAAAAACAAGTAACTTTTCCTAATATACTTTTCCTCGAAAGCGCTTAGTTTCTGCGCTACAAGCGCTTAAAATCTATCCTGTATGTATGCAACCCAACACAGGAAACAACCTCTCTGCCATAACTTCCAGGGGAACGCGGCAGGGTTGCAACTAGTGTCACTTGGCGGTCTTACCTGAGCTAAATTCAAAAGAATAATGTTATTTGTGATGTTGTAAGTAGTATTTACAGTACTTACAAACTTACCAATGCAAAGGATTTCAAATAAATGAGGACTGAAATTCAAGAGTGTTGATTCTAATAAGTACTGTAAATATGTAATTCCTACAACATCGCAAATAGCATTACTCTTTTGTATTTAACTCAAGTAAGACGGCCAAGTGACGCTAGTGGCAACCCTGCCGCGCTCCCCTGGAAGTTAAGTCAGAACGGTCGTTTCCTGTGGTGGGTTGCATACATACAAAATATATTCTAAACGCAAAAATTACATTTCAAAAAGTTTTGCTGCTCGTTTGCTTCCATCCATGAAGTGTGAAACCTTGCTCCTCTCCTACGGACGGCTATAGTAAAACTTGGGTGTCAACTGCACTTGTAAAGAAAATTTTCCATATTTTTCATAATTGTCGCATGAATTAAACAATATACTCTAATCTGTTCACTAAATGCTAACTTAGTACACCCTAGACTGCATTTTGCGGACTAACAAACCTTTGACATCTGGACTCAAAGCCAGTATAATAATCTAAATGATGCAAATCATTCATATCAATTAATGTAATTCGCTTGGTTCACCTAATATACTAGTATAACTTAAAGAGAAAAGTCCACAGCGAGCAACTGAAATACATGGACAGGGATACAATGAAGACTAGGAAACTTTCATTTGATTTATTTTATTTTGTTTCGGTTTTCTGGCACTTATGGCTAATCGCGAAGATGAAGATGAGTGATGCTAAGATGAAATTGATTGAAGGGACACTTATTCCCAGGCCGGGATTCAAAACCGAGAAACGCGCTATGCATTCCGCCACGGAGACCGGAGCTAGGGAAACTCAAGAGGGAGAGAAATAGGGAGATTATGTGAAGATTGAAACAGGAGAGATAGGAATGGTAGACAAGCTGCTTTACAACAAGTGACAACATCGAGTCCCTTCCCTAATTCTTTCTAGATTGGAATGGATAGAGATACTAAAAATGAGACAGTTAACAAGAACATTAGAAAAACGGTGAAAGCGGAAGAGAGGGCTGTAATACAATTGATTGATTGATTGATTTGCTTTATTTTGCTTCGCTATTTGTGCCACTTTTGGCTAACTTCCGAAGATGGGGATGAGTGATGGATGATGTGATGAAATTGATGAATGGACACTCCAAACATCCATGCCCAGGCCAGGATTCGAACCTGGGACACCTGGCGTCTTAGCGCGATGTGGTTGGATTACAAGCAGAGGACAATGGTGGAAAAGGGTAAATAAGAAGTGATGCAGCAGCAAAGAGAAAAGGCGAAAGAAAAGCAAAAAAAATAGGAGAGAGAATGAGAGTAAGCGGGCAAGAGAATACGTGCTTGTAAAACACATAAACATTATATCTGTCCACACTATCTTATCAGTATTTCGCTCCTGCAATCCGGACAAAATTATAAGGCGTGGCCCCTTTTCTAAGGAACAATCAACATCAATATTACGTGTTAAGATGAAACAATTTCTAGTGTAATGTGCACAGTCCTGAGTGTATAAAGAAATGGAAAATTCAACGGTAGAATATGTTGAAACTTATCCTGAGTTGCAAATTTGAAGAAGCGTTTTTGAATTCGTCATTTTGAAACACCGAATATAGGTTGTTCAAAACTATACAAAACCCATAGATCATCCTGGCATAGGAATTTTTCGAATTCAAAACAAGTGCTGCTATAGCAGCATTTTTGAATTTGAATTTTTGAAGTTGTCCTTCGGATTCAAAACTTTCTCAAGGTTGTTCAAAACGATACATAACCTAGACTACGAAATGGCATCGTTTCCGTTGAATTTGGTGAAAGTGCTACTGAGGCGTCAACCTGTAGTAGCATTTTTGAATTTGTTATTACGAAAAACTGAATCGGATTCAAAACTTTTTAAAGGTTGTTCAAAACTATACAAAACCCATAGATCATCCTGGCATAGGAATTTTTCGAATTCAAAACAAGTGCTGCTATAGCAGCATTTTTGAATTTGAATTTTTGAAGTTGTCCTTCGGATTCAAAACTTTCTCAAGGTTGTTCAAAACGATACATAACCTAGACTACGAAATGGCATCGTTTCCGTTGAATTTGGTGAAAGTGCTACTGAGGCGTCAACCTGTAGTAGCATTTTTGAATTTGTTATTACGAAAAACTGAATCGGATTCAAAACTTTTTAAAGGTTGTTCAAAACTATACAAAACCCATAGATCATCCTGGCATAGGAATTTTTCGAATTCAAAACAAGTGCTGCTATAGCAGCATTTTTGAATTTGAATTTTTGAAGTTGTCCTTCGGATTCAAAACTTTCTGAAAGTTGTTCAATACGATACATAACCTAGACTACGAAATGGCATCGTTTCCGTTGAATTTGGTGAAAGTGCTACTGAGGCGTCAACCTGTAGTAGCATTTTTGAATTCGTTATTACGAGAAACTGAATCGGATTCAAAACTTTTTAAAGGTTGTTCAAAACTATACAAAACCCATAGATCATCCTGGCATAGGAATTTTTCGAATTCAAAACAAGTGCTGCTATAGCAGCATTTTTGAATTTGAATTTTTGAAGTTGTCCTTCGGATTCAAAACTTTCTGAAGGTTGTTCAAAACGATACATAACCTAGACTACGAAATGGCATCGTTTCCGTTGAATTTGGTGAAAGTGCTACTGAGGCGTCAACCTGTAGTTGCATTTTTGAATTTGTTATTACGAAAAACTGAATCGGATTCAAAACGTTTTAAAGGTTGTTCAATACTATACAAAACCCATAGATCATCCTGGCATAGGAATTTTTCGAATTCAAAACAAGTGCTGCTATAGCAGCATTTTTGAATTTGAATTTTTGAAGTTGTCCTTCGGATTCAAAACTTTCTGAAGGTTGTTCAAAACGATACATAACCTAGACTACGAAATGGCATCGTTTCCGTTGAATTTGGTGAAAGTGCTACTGAGGCGTCAACCTGTAGTAGCATTTTTGAAATCGTTATTACGAAAAACTGAATCGGATTCAAAACTTTTTAAAGGTTGTTCAAAATTATACAAAACCCATAGATCATCCTGGCATAGGAATTTTTCGAATTCAAAACAAGTGCTGCTATAGCAGCATTTTTGAATTTGAATTTTTGAAGTTGTCCTTCGGATTCAAAACTTTCTGAAGGTTGTTCAAAACGATACATAACCTAGACTACGAAATGGCATCGTTTCCGTTGAATTTGGTGAAAGTGCTACTGAGGCGTCAACCTGTAGTAGCATTTTTGAATTCGTTATTACGAAAAACTGAATCGGATTCAAAACTTTTTAAAGGTTGTTCAAAACAATACAAAACCCATAGATCATCCTGGCATAGGAATTTTTCGAATTCAAAACAAGTGCTGCTATAGCAGCATTTTTGAATTTGAATTTTTGAAGTTGTCCTTCGGATTCAAAACTTTCTGAAGGTTGTTCAAAACGATACATAACCTAGACTACGAAATGGCATCGTTTCCGTTGAATTTGGTGAAAGTGCTACTGAGGCGTCAACCTGTAGTAGCATTTTTGAATTTGTTATTACGAAAAACTGAATCGGATTCAAAACTTTTTAAAGGTTGTTCAAAACTATACAAAACCCATAGATCATCCTGGCATAGGAATTTTTCGAATTCAAAACAAGTGCTGCTATAGCAGCATTTTTGAATTTGAATTTTTGAAGTTGTCCTTCGGATTCAAAACTTTCTGAAAGTTGTTCAATACGATACACAACCTAGACTACGAAATGGCATCGTTTCCGTTGAATTTGGTGAAAGTGCTACTGAGGCGTCAACCTGTAGTAGCATTTTTGAATTCGTTATTACGAAAAACTGAATCGGATTCAAAACTTTTTAAAGGTTGTTCAAAACTATACAAAACCCATAGATCATCCTGGCATAGGAATTTTTCGAATTCAAAACAAGTGCTGCTATAGCAGCATTTTTGAATTTGAATTTTTGAAGTTGTCCTTCGGATTCAAAACTTTCTGAAGGTTGTTCAAAACAATACATAACCTAGACTACGAAATGGCATCGTTTCCGTTGAATTTGGTGAAAGTGCTACTGAGGCGTCAACCTGTAGTAGCATTTTTGAATTCGTTATTACGAGAAACTGAATCGGATTCAAAACTTTTTAAAGGTTGTTCAAAACTATACGAAACCCATAGATCATCCTGGCATAGGAATTTTTCGAATTCAAAACAAGTGCTGCTATAGCAGCATTTTTGAATTTGAATTTTTGAAGTTGTCCTTCGGATTCAAAACTTTCTGAAGGTTGTTCAAAACGATACATAACCTAGACTACGAAATGGCATCGTTTCCGTTGAATTTGGTGAAAGTGCTACTGAGGCGTCAACCTGTAGTAGCATTTTTGAATTCGTTATTACGAAAAACTGAATCGGATTCAAAACTTTTTAAAGGTTGTTCAAAACTATACAAAACCCATAGATCATCCTGGCATAGGAATTTTTCGAATTCAAAACAAGTGCTGCTATAGCAGCATTTTTGAATTTGAATTTTTGAAGTTGTCCTTCGGATTCAAAACTTTCTGAAGGTTGTTCAAAACGATACATAACCTAGACTACGAAATGGCATCGTTTCCGTTGAATTTGGTGAAAGTGCTACTGAGGCGTCAACCTGTAGTAGCATTTTTGAATTCGTTATTACGAAAAACTGAATCGGATTCAAAACTTTTTAAAGGTTGTTCAAAACTATACAAAACCCATAGATCATCCTGGCATAGGAATTTTTCGAATTCAAAACAAGTGCTGCTATAGCAGCATTTTTGAATTTGAATTTTTGAAGTTGTCCTTCGGATTCAAAACTTTCTGAAGGTTGTTCAAAACGATACATAACCTAGACTACGAAATGGCATCGTTTCCGTTGAATTTGGTGAAAGTGCTACTGAGGCGTCAACCTGTAGTTGCATTTTTGAATTTGTTATTACGAAAAACTGAATCGGATTCAAAACGTTTTAAAGGTTGTTCAATACTATACAAAACCCATAGATCATCCTGGCATAGGAATTTTTCGAATTCAAAACAAGTGCTGCTATAGCAGCATTTTTGAATTTGAATTTTTGAAGTTGTCCTTCGGATTCAAAACTTTCTGAAGGTTGTTCAAAACGATACATAACCTAGACTACGAAATGGCATCGTTTCCGTTGAATTTGGTGAAAGTGCTACTGAGGCGTCAACCTGTAGTAGCATTTTTGAAATCGTTATTACGAAAAACTGAATCGGATTCAAAACTTTTTAAAGGTTGTTCAAAATTATACAAAACCCATAGATCATCCTGGCATAGGAATTTTTCGAATTCAAAACAAGTGCTGCTATAGCAGCATTTTTGAATTTGAATTTTTGAAGTTGTCCTTCGGATTCAAAACTTTCTGAAGGTTGTTCAAAACGATACATAACCTAGACTACGAAATGGCATCGTTTCGGTTGAATTTGGTGAAAGTGCTACTGAGGCGTCAACCTGTAGTAGCATTTTTGAATTCGTTATTACGAAAAACTGAATCGGATTCAAAACTTTTTAAAGGTTGTTCAAAACAATACAAAACCCATAGATCATCCTGGCATAGGAATTTTTCGAATTCAAAACAAGTGCTGCTATAGCAGCATTTTTGAATTTGAATTTTTGAAGTTGTCCTTCGGATTCAAAACTTTCTGAAGGTTGTTCAAAACGATACATAACCTAGACTACGAAATGGCATCGTTTCCGTTGAATTTGGTGAAAGTGCTACTGAGGCGTCAACCTGTAGTAGCATTTTTGAATTCGTTATTACGAAAAACTGAATCGGATTCAAAACTTTTTAAAGGTTGTTCAAAACAATACAAAACCCATAGATCATCCTGGCATAGGAATTTTTCGAATTCAAAACAAGTGCTGCTATAGCAGCATTTTTGAATTTGAATTTTTGAAGTTGTCCTTCGGATTCAAAACTTTCTGAAGGTTGTTCAAAACGATACATAACCTAGACTACGAAATGGCATCGTTTCCGTTGAATTTGGTGAAAGTGCTACTGAGGCGTCAACCTGTAGTAGCATTTTTGAATTTGTTATTACGAAAAACTGAATCGGATTCAAAACTTTTTAAAGGTTGTTCAAAACTATACAAAACCCATAGATCATCCTGGCATAGGAATTTTTCGAATTCAAAACAAGTGCTGCTATAGCAGCATTTTTGAATTTGAATTTTTGAAGTTGTCCTTCGGATTCAAAACTTTCTGAAGGTTGTTCAATACGATACATAACCTAGACTACGAAATGGCATCGTTTCCGTTGAATTTGGTGAAAGTGCTACTGAGGCGTCAACCTGTAGTAGCATTTTTGAATTCGTTATTACGAAAAACTGAATCGGATTCAAAACTTTTTAAAGGTTGTTCAAAACTATACGAAACCCATAGATCATCCTGGCATAGGAATTTTTCGAATTCAAAACAAGTGCTGCTATAGCAGCATTTTTGAATTTGAATTTTTGAAGTTGTCCTTCGGATTCAAAACTTTCTGAAGGTTGTTCAAAACGATACATAACCTAGACTACGAAATGGCATCGTTTCCGTTGAATTTGGTGAAAGTGCTACTGAGGCGTCAACCTGTAGTAGCATTTTTGAATTCGTTATTACGAGAAACTGAATCGGATTCAAAACTTTTTAAAGGTTGTTCAAAACTATACAAAACCCATAGATCATCCTGGCATAGGAATTTTTCGAATTCAAAACAAGTGCTGCTATAGTAGCATTTTTGAATTTGAATTTTTGAAGTTGTCCTTCGGATTCAAAACTTTCTGAAGGTTGTTCAAAACGATACATAACCTAGACTACGAAATGGCATCGTTTCCGTTGAATTTGGTGAAAGTGCTACTGAGGCGTCAACCTGTAGTAGCATTTTTGAATTCGTTATTACGAAAAACTGAATCGGATTCAAAACTTTTTAAAGGTTGTTCAAAACTATACAAAACCCATAGATCATCCTGGCATAGGAATTTTTCGAATTCAAAACAAGTGCTGCTATAGCAGCATTTTTGAATTTGAATTTTTGAAGTTGTCCTTCGGATTCAAAACTTTCTGAAGGTTGTTCAAAACGATACATAACCTAGACTACGAAATGGCATCGTTTCCGTTGAATTTGGTGAAAGTGCTACTGAGGCGTCAACCTGTAGTAGCATTTTTGAATTCGTTATTACGAAAAACTGAATCGGATTCAAAACTTTTTAAAGGTTGTTCAAAACTATACAAAACCCATAGATCAACCTGGCATAGGAATTTTTCGAATTCAAAACAAGTGCTGCTATAGCAGCATTTTTGAATTTGAATTTTTGAAGTTGTCCTTCGGATTCAAAACTTTCTGAAGGTTGTTCAAAACGATACATAACCTAGACTACGAAATGGCATCGTTTCCGTTGAATTTGGTGAAAGTGCTACTGAGGCGTCAACCTGTAGTAGCATTTTTGAATTCGTTTTTACGAAAAACTGAATCGGATTCAAAACTTTTTAAAGGTTGTTCAAAACTATACAAAACCCATAGATCATCATGGCATAGGATTTTTTCGAATTCAAAATGGTGCTACTACAGGTTGACAGACATCAAGTAGCGACACCTGTGGAAAGTTTCGGGAAGCTTGTTTCCAGCATGGTGCTTGCTTGAACGTTGTGTTCGATGTTTTCGTGTGGTCCAATGCATTTAACGTTGTGTGTTAACAATAATATTTAATAATATGTAGGTAAAAATTTACCATTCCACAAACACATGTAACTTCTTCGTTTCCTCACTTTTAACATTCGTACTTACCTATCTGCTTCGCCGAACATTTTTGAAGGTGTTTGTTTTTTTTGATTAAAGTAATTTCAATTTTTCACATTACGAGTACTTCTTTATTTGCGTTGTTTCGTTTGCGTAAGAAACAATATGGCGCGTACACCTTCGCAGATCATCGCGCGTCGTGCTTCTGTTTTGTCGATGCAGTGTTTCCAACCTTCGTATCCCAAAAATTACGCGTCAAGTGAATTTTTTTTAAAACTTCTTCGCATTATTTTACGAACAAAATTTTAGCTATCGTATCGTACCCAAGGTATTGGGTAAGAAGTATAAAGTCTTAGCATAGCAGGTAGCAGAGAAAGGAATGCTGAATAAGTAATCAGACAAAGGTCGGGTGATTGACTTGGAAGGCGTATGTGGCATGAGTGTTGGAATTGTCAGGAAGTGTGATCAGTTGGTGATAATACGAGAGAGTAAGGACTGCAGATTGTGAGAGGGAGGTCAGACAAGTGACATTTGAGAGGACAAGTGTAGGAACAATCTTCATCTATTTGTAAGGCAAGTAATATCCTTTTCTAAACCAATCCATATCGGTTCAGTCATGGAGAGTATAAAACCCATATATAACATAAGTTAATTTCTATAGCCATTCCTTTAAATGTAACCTCTTGCATTTATCACATTTAGGCCAAGCGAGTGATAACCATCTGAGAGATGAATGAGAAATAACTACATCACCCAATTCAATCTAGAGGTTCTTGGTTCGATCCCAAACGCAGCATGGGAGTTGCGTTACGCTATGCTTGCCTAACCTAACCTTGCCGGAAATGGTTCGTGGGGCTATGCGTGAATGGTTTTTGGGGCTATGCGTGAATGGTTTGTGGGGCTACCCGTTTTTCAAGTACCCAATTACAAAATCCAGTGGATCTTCCACACCCGGTATGAATTTCACCACGCATCCACGACACGTCATCTTTTCGGAAAAAAAATGGCGTGGTTGGAAACCCTGCAATCGACAAAACACAAGCACGACGCGCGATAATATACGGAGGTGTACGCGCCAAAGGCTATTGTGCGTCGGAGAATTACTTTTCAACAAAAATAATGGATTTCCCCCACTCACGACCGGATCAAGAAAGTGTGGGGCTTTACCCCCACACCCCCTATACGCCTTCACGGCGTGGTGCTAAGCACAGGGTAACGCTTTACCTTTATCTTTTTTTACCGCTATGATACATTCCCACATGACAGAAAACACCTTCCAGATGTTAGACAATGCTACAGGAACTTATTACCGTAAGTAGTTTCTTGTGTAAAAATGAAGAAATCTGTTTGTGGAATAGTAAATTAGTACCAATATGTATTTACGAGTTGTTTCGCAAGCAAGCCTGATAATATTATGTCATGAAGTGTTGTGGCCAATTCGTAATAACAGTACATTGGGGATACGTTTGTGCAATCGCCATTGTGAAGTCGTATCGGCTGTTTCGTTGAAATTTTTTGAAAGGTATAGGTATATAATGAAGGTGTGCGAAGTATATACATACGTAGCGTAAGAATAATAGATGCAAAGTGATCGATTTGAGCCATGAACTGCTTGGGTGATATCCTTTGTCCAACATGCCAAAGCAGAAGCAAGAAATGTGCAAGGGCACAAAGTGACTTTGATAAGGTAAGTTAACGATTTCTACATTTACAAATCGACACCAGATTAAGATTTCAGTAAGGTAGAATGTATGTACAATGTGCTCTGATTTCTGCTTACTATACGACTTACTCTGATGCATAAAGCGGCTGGTTAAATGTTTATTTCGGGTATCACGTCAATCGCAAGCTACCTTTAACTCGCGGAGATAATGTCGGTGGCTCGTGAAGAGTTGGCTACACGCTGCACATGCTGGCAGTGATCTTGAGGGGGAAGCTTTTGCAGCGTTGTATCGTCATACTGACTGCACATAGGCGTGCGCACGTTCGTAGATTTTTTGCACGGAGGGACAAGCAAGGTATTTTTCCAAGGAGCATATTACGTCGATGAAAGTGTTGTCCCCTCAAAAAACACCACTTGAATTTGAAATTATCGGATTAATGTAAATTAATGTGACAGAAATCATATCACACGTGTGAAATATATACTTTTTAGGTTGACATTCGATTTCTAAGGGGGAAGTGTGGTCATCCTTGCCCACCCACCCCCTCTTCCAGACGTCCATATTCCTACATTATTATACTTTCACCTAGAAATTTAGTGTAGAGGAATCTTATCGCCGTTATTAAACGATATTATACTCTCAAAGAAGATTAAGTATTTTCAAGCCGATTAACTTCAAAGCAACTACTGGGGAAGGGGGCATTGCCCCTCCCCAACCTTGGACGGAAATCAATTCTAGGGGGCAAGGGGACAAACAATGAGGTAAATGAAGGCAAGACTAGTAGAATCTAAGAGTAGCAGAACAAAAGAAAACTCAAAATGGAAAATAGTTTTCACGACTTTCTTTGCATTATTTTTTCTTCCAGACGGCCAAGAGCACCTGCAGTTGGGCACAGAAGGGTAATTGCACCCCTCGATATCAAATTTTATACAAATAAAAGTACATTTCACAAACTTTTCTTGCTCGCTTCGCTCGCAGTATCTGCTTTTCTTACAGTCTTCTCTAGTTCAGAGCTAGGAGGCGGCGGGAATTGATTGGCCCTGGGTGCCGAACGATCTAAATGAAAAGAAAAATGTAAGAAGGAATGCCATTGCGCACCATGAAATTTGTTGTTCCATATTAAATCAATATCATTTTCAGTTTGGAAAAATTTGGATATATAAATGTTCTTCCTCGCTTCGCCCGCAATTTTGTTGTTTTCTGTAATGCATTGTAAATTACCAGAGAGAGAAATTATAAATACTAGGTACTATTCAGACTCTTGCTGCTAAACAGTTTTGTCTTAAATGCATGAACACAATTGTTTGGAGGAAATGGAGCGCGGCACATAGGCAATTTATTTATTCGTTATGGTGCCGTGTATGTTGCTCCATTATATATATATATATATATATATATATATATATATATATATATATATATATATATATATATCGATACTCATCAATGCAATGAAACTAAAAACAGTGAGATATAGTGAGGTTTTTCTTTCCCGACTGAACTTTTATCAAATTTTTGCCCCCCTTAACCAGAGGGTCTGCGCACGCCTATGTGACTGCACCCTCACCATTGACAATGAGCTGACAGCCCGGCCAATATGTCGAGAAGCAATTATCATAATAATAATCGTACAATACACTAGAATCTTTCTGACCCAAGCACAACTAAAACATGGCATTGACAATCGCTCGCATACTAATTGCAATAATGAATTTTAGGGTATTAGTCAGCAAAGCTAAAAAGGACCCTCTCGCTTGTGTTGATAAATTCTAGTTCACTGATAAGACTACCAAATGGTTGTGCAGGGCAACATAACTCGGTTAAACAGTCTAGCCGTGAAAGACAACAGACAATCTAAAGTGATTTGTCTATCTCATAAAGTAGTAAATATGAAGTTATAACATTTTGTAAAGTTAACTGGGTACTAATTTACTATTTCCCGAACAGATTTCTAAATTTTTACAGAAGAAACTACTTACGGTAATAAGTTCCTGTAGCATTGCCTAACATCTGGAAGGTGTTTTCTGTGATGTGGGAATGTATGTTGAAAATTAGTTCTTCGACGGACAATAGCCTTTTGCGCTTATACCTTGGTAGATCATCACGCGTCGTGCTTGTGTTTTGTTGATGTTCATTGGGATGCAGTGCTGCAACCTTCTGTGTTTCCAACCAAAATTACAAACATGACGTGTCGTGGATGCGTGGTGAAATTCATACCGGGAGCCCCACAAACCATTGACGCATAGCCCCAAAAACCATTCACAGATAGCCCCACGAACCATTTCCGGCAAGGTTAGGTTAGGTTAGGCAAGCATAGTAAAAATTTACCCCACAAACCATTGACGCATAACCCCAAAAGACATTCACGGATAGCCCCACGAACAATTTCCGGCAAGGTTAAGTTAGGCAAGCATAGTAAAAATTTTGTTCGTAAAACAATGCGAAAAAGTTAAAAGTATTTTTTCGGTTACGAAGGTTGAAACACTGCATAGCGGATGAAAATCGACAAAACACAAGCACGACACGCGATGAGGCACGAATGTGTACGCGCCATATTGTGTTTTCCGCAAGCGAAAACTAAAAGACAGAAGTACTCGTAATGTGAAAAATTGTAATTACTTTCACAAAAAAACGTGAATACACCTTAAACAATGTTCCGCGAAGCAGACAGGTAAGTACGAATGTTAAAAATGAAGAAACGAAGAAGTTACAGGTGTTCGGGGAATAGTAATTTTTTACTGTTAACTGTTTTGCATATCAAAGTTTAACGAAACATACGTTTTTTTTGTCCCGTCAGTAAATCTATTAAAATGTACGTAACCTTGACCATCTGTACTCTCGCTGGAAAGTGAAAATTATTTTACAGTTTATGAAGAAGGTGATGTTTATGAACGTGTTCTGTTCTTGTTTTTCGCGGAGGTGTGTTATGGTGAAGTAATGTACCTTTGTTACCATCTGAATTGAATAAAGCACTCGACACAGCAATCCAAAACACAACCAGAAGGGATGCTGCCTACCGCTTCATAAACACAAATATTAATGAGAAAAGTCAATGAATTCACAACAGATATTAACTATAAAAATGTATTATAAAATAGAGTAAATCAAAAAAGACGAACTGATAATTTAACGAAACCAAAATAGAAGTTTTGGATTTCATGATGTTAAAATGTTTACGTTGTTAGGTTCTAAGTGTTAGTGCGACGTTTTTGTTAGATTAGGAGTGCTAAATTTGATGACATTATCATTTACACCGGTTTTTTAAACGTATTTTTGTTATTGAGCGTTGCTCTCCTGCCACTTTTGGTTAATCGCAACAATAACGATTAGCGATGATGTGATGAAATTGATAAATGGATACACGCAAAGAACATCTATGCTCAGGCCGGGATTCGAACTCCGGACCCTTGGCATTGTAGCGCGCTGTGCTACCCACTCCTCAATAGAGGTCGGCCGAGTTTTTTCGAATAAAAAACCTTGACAGTGCTCAGAGATACTTTTTTTTACTTAGGTTCCGAGACCTGAAACAAATTTTATGATTCAATAAATCTACGTAATTCTCGAGGGGACACACAATCTGTCAATGGGCATGTATGTATATGTATATTTTATATTGATATAATCTAAATGAGATGTTTCTTGGAAATTTACGCAGTTACTCTACAAAGAACAAGTAATTAGATAAGGGCGTTGATAACCTTAGAGTTAAAATTAAAATCATTTGGCTGCATCCGTTTCGTAAGCAACACTGAATCCATTTACTTTTTTTAAAAAATAAATATTCGTTCCTTTATTTCTTCTTCTTATTATTATTGGTTATTTTATAACCCATACCTCTTCCATTTCTCCCCCCTCTCACCAAAATGAAAACATTTCACACATTGCATTTGTTTAGCTAGACGATTGGTTAAGATGCGCGTCAGATTTTCCCTGAATGTTTCCGATGTTGTTATGGCATTGTGTGCACCGACTACCAAAGTGAGGCTGCATATTTACGAAAAGGCAAAATCGAATCAATACGTGAATTTCATGAATACCACCAATGGGAAATGAATGTGACAAGATTCTTAAACAGAAATCCAATGAATTCTGGGGAGGGGAGAACCAATATTTTATTTCTAAATTCGCGTTTTCTGTCCGGGAAGGTGGAGGGGAGACGGGGTCAGGAAGGGATTTTGCTCGGAGGACCGACAGATGGTAAATAAGGAATGTACATGGAAAGGGGAATTCCAGTTAAGGAATTTGCTTGATTTTCCCTCTGTCACTCCAGGTAAATGCAGGGATGGTACTTTTCGTAAAGACCATAGTTGTTATTCTCATGTTCTTCGACCATTTTTAAAGCATTATTCGCATTCTAATGATATTCTCCGAGACTGAGGTAATCACGTTAGATTGACTGGACTCCCTGATGGGGTTGTGGCATTGTTGTCACCTTGTAAACAAAGGGTTCCGGGTTCGACACCTGGCGGAGGCACAATGGGTCGGATATAACCATAAACTGTAGGTTGAGTCCCGATTAGCCTATCTTTGCATAAAGTTGACTTGAAGCAAAAGTTCAATTAAACAATCAATTGATATATTCACTAACTGTTCAAATATTATTCACAATACATCTTAAGCAATTAATGTCATTATGTCTTGCTTATTTTAAAAATTGATTATGTTATTTATATTCCTAACGTGATATTTTTAAATAGTTATTAATTTTGGATACTTAATTACATTTTCATTGGCTGGTAAGGATATCACTGAGGCGACACACATATCCATATGACTATTCGTTATTAGAATCTCCTAATAATGAGTCTTCTGGAGAGAAGCGTAACAACTTTTCTCTTGAGATTTCGGCCAGTGTATGGTACCGGTTGTTACCCACCATCGTGAATAAATGGGGGAGATATACGAATGAGTAAAAACCCACAACGACCAGGGGTTCGTCATGCTGGCCACAAGTCAACCCGTAACTGGTTGGATGATGGCCCAGCTCTGCTGAGGTATGTGGGCGAAAGGCCGGCAGTCTGTTGGTAAGCCCTGGCTCACAAAGGGTGTTTCGCCACGGATTGTTATTATTATTAATTTTTATGTCGTTTATTTATTTTTGTTGCATTTGGAACAAACTGTTTGTTTCTACCGAACCACAGAGGGTAATAGTCGTGTGTGTCCAAAGACCTTTTTAGTCTGGAATTTCGAATCTCGAAGGGTCGTAGCCATGGAAGAAGACATCGCCATCATCTTTCTTGCAACTGTAGGAACAAATTAGTGAAATTTGACAAAATTTTGTCTACCCCTCTGTCAACTTCTTTACTTTCACATTTGCCAGATTTCTAGGAGCACTTCCGTTTATTTATTGCAACAGTTTCTCTTCTTCTCACCATCGCAGAACGCAGCGTGGAGGCTGCGAAAGGACCCCATAAATGCTTGCTTGATAACATTTACAATGTGCCAAGAACATTCTCATTCTCACTCCTTTTATTTTCTCCCTCATTCTTTCCTTCGTTGCCAAAAGCACTTATTCTCTCATGCTCCTTGGAAAGATTTCCTCTTTGGCTTTTTTCCCTCGTGGATGCTCAGCGGCCTTTTTCCCTTCTTTCTTTTCGGCGAGCCTCGAACTGTGGTCCTTGAACCGTAAAGTCCGCCTCCTCTTGCACAACACAATGAGGGTTGCTTAACAAAGAAAGGCACAAAAGGGTGGCTGGGGGCAGAGGGTATGTTGAAGACGTCAGAGCGTCGGATGCGATCGGGAAGTAGGGCGAAATTAAAACCCGTGTTCCTCCTCATCCCCCGTCTCTTCAAAAAGGAGACTTGCTTTGGGATTTTCGTCTCCAGAGGACCAATTTTCTCCTTCGATTGGCTTCAAGTAGTCACCTTGTTTCCGATTACAGGTGACGCTTTCGTCGCTTCTTGTCGCTCCTTGCTGACGGCACTTTTCTAGTTCTCCGACTGGGATAATAGGACATCGGCTGTACACTATACCTACTACAAAAAGAGTCGTGATCAAGAAGAGGAAGCGTCTTCATGAGGGCACACCTTTTCTTCTGGACTTCTAGTTAGAATGAGACTGTGTGAGCATTGGTAGTAGCTAGGGCATCGGTTCTCTTGATTCAAGTACCGGTCTGGCCATGAGTGCTCTTTGTGACAGCCCTATCACATTTTATCTTATCAGTAATTTATCCACACACCACCAAAACCTCCACAAAACCCTCCAAATATTCCTCTATACCCTTAAAATGTATCCAAAAGTCATATTTTATATGCACTTTAGTGTTAACCGTCACACCTCCCTTAAATGCATTTATAATCCTCCAGATTTAAAGTTCTACACACACGCCTGGTGGAAAAGCGACGTAAATAGGAAAAATACAAATGGTTTCGATTGGTTTCGTACCACAGTAATTAAGTAACACATTCTAATCACTAGTATTTGTATACCCTATATAAATGATGTGAATTTTTCAAATGAGTGAGTTGAAAAGTTCCTCATTCAGTTCTGCAAAGGGGGAAGGGAGGAGCAAACTGATATCGCTATATATATGTGGTTGGTTGATTTGGTGTTTTAAGTACACTTCTTGCACAGTAAGGTGAATCGGGACTGGACCTACAGTTTAAAGTGGGATCCGAACCACTATGCGCCTCCACCGGTATCGAACCGAGGACTCCTTGATTATAAGGCGACGACGCTACCATATCTATGTGATAGGGTGATGCCGAGTCTGGGACATAGAGCCTGTGTTACGTGCTAGTAGCTGAAATGAGTTGTGTGAAGCCACTTACTATGTTGTATCAAAAGGTAAGGTGAATTTGTCTGTAGAACCCAGAGTTTTTTGTGTAGCTAATTAATTTTTTTGTATATGTCAGATACCAAGGTGATGCAAATCTGACGGCAATTACAGTTTTCTACGTCAACCTGTCTGGTACCTAGAGCAATTCAAAGATAGCGTTACTTGAACATTACTCCAAGGAGGAGGTGCGCAGTGTTATTCGTTTTTTTATGGGTCAAGGGAAAGAAACCATCTGAAATTCATCGAGAATTGTTTAAGGTCTATGGAGAGAGTGTTATGTCGCAGAAACAAGTGTATGTGTGTTGTAACTCATTTGCAAGTGGTAGGAGTAGTGTGACAGATTATGACAGATGTGGCAGACCAGCAACGTCCATCACCGACAGCAATGTGTGAGACGTGGATGCGATGATTCGTGAAGACAGAAGAGTCAGGTTGCATGACATTGCTGATGCATTGAACATCTCATATGGTTCAGTGAGGAGTATCGACCATGATCAACTTGGCTTCAGGAAATTGTGTGTGTGCTGGGTGCCCAAAAATCGGAGTGAGGACCAAAAACACCACCGAATTTGCATTTCCCTGACCCACCTCACACGATATGCCCACGAAGGCAGTGGTTCCTATGTCGAATTTTAGTGTGATACCATGTGTCAAACATACTACAGTTTCATATTTTTTTCTATGCACGTTTTTCAATAAATCGAAAATTCACCTTACTTTTTGATACTCCCTAGTACAACTCGTGTAAACTGCTAGAGGAAATGATGGACTATAGTACTCGCTGCAGCAGTTGAGATAGTCGAGTGACTGTCCATAGAGCACGAGTTGGGTAAAGGCAGATGAGGTACTTCGTCGTGTAAACTGCTAGGGAGAATACTTAGGCTAGTACTATCCAGTAGCTGGATAGTCCAGTCGCTGTCGAAAGAGGATGAGTAGGGTAAGCAATACACACATTCTACATGGTAAACAAAGGATATGTGTAAGAGAATGCCTTTTCTTTTTAACGTGAATATAGGGACAGATGATGAGTATTGTAGATGTAGACCATTCCTAATTGTTATACTCTTAGTGCAGTAATTCTCTGATTTGTTATTTGTTCCGCGTTGTGGAGGTTTATTGAGACTACAATCTTAACCACTTCAGCCTTTCCGATAGTGGCTAACATTGACGCTTTGGAAAGATGACAGACTTTTATTCCCTAGAGCAGGAACTCCCAATTTTTTTCGTCTCACGGCGCCCTAAGTGTTCCAAGATTTTCCACGGCGCCCAAATCAGAATGTAGACCTGTCTAACACTTGCAACGCGCAGTTAGTGAGGTTAGGTTGCTTGCCTTAAGTTAAAAAATAAACACATGTTTCAAATTCAGAAACATTTTATGTGTAAAAAGTACTATTTGGAACAATCATAGCATTGATTGAATTTACCATGTGTAGAGTAACAAATAAGTTTCATTTCAGTGAAAATATTGGAAGATTTCGCGGCGCAGACTTTGAGAACCACTGTCCTAGAGGTACGCTTAAGAGATTGGGATTCCATTGCAAACTGTAGACCCAGTTTCATCATCCTATATCTGCGTAAAGCAGACTTAAACATTGACAAACTTTTAACAAATCACTCCGAGACCCTTAAGAAAGAGACTTGTTTAATGAACAGAATTTGTTTGCATCGATTCTAAAAAAAAACCTTCGAAATACCATGTGCGAAATACGTGTGAAATGCATCGACGACTCTGATGTTGACTTTACTTTTTCAAGAATGGCGATATGATTAAAGTGGAATGTGGTAAACTTGAATGCGATTCACTGAGTTGATGAATTTGTCAATGGCGTAGCATGGACATTTCGGGTGGGAACGCCAAGTCCGAAGAAAGGGTCGACCCTTCCTTGCTTAATGATTTACTTATAGTATTAGTCGCCACATGTATTGTCTATTTGCCTGAAGTCAGTTTGGTTTTCGATAAAACATCATCCATGCATGTTTTAGCTAGAAAATGAGATGCCTCACTATGCAACAAATGTTTTGAACTCTGGTGTTTTATACCCTTTTTTATACCTTTCGGCGTGACGGAAGTCATTAAGAAACCTACCTGAATCAAAAGCGCCTCTGCACAACAGTAGACGTCATTGTTGTGGATAGTCCAACTACTGATTGATTTGGTTTATTTTACTTCGCTTTTCTACCACTTTTGGTTAATCGCGAATATAAATATGAGTGATGATATTGATGAAGGGACACTCAGAAAGAACACTCGTGCTCACGCCGGGATTCAGACCACTGTTTATTACATTTTGAGAATGATGATTAACATTTTAAAATAATTTTGTCCAGAGACCATTCGATATTAAGAGTTTTCAAATGAATGCTAAACATTTCAATCGACACAATATTAAACAGTTAGATACTAACGAAAAATAATAATAATAACAAATAATAGTTTTGCGGGTTAAGTGGTAGAGCAGCCACAGGCTGAACTTCTACCACGAGAACTTCACCAACTTATTTGACAAAACCTGTGTTGATCTTTTAGTTTTTAATGCACATCGCTGTTCGTGCGATAAATTATACAATGCAGTGCCAGTAGCCATTAAGAAGTGGTATATTTGAGTTTGGTAAAGTTAGGTCAGTCAATATTACGTATTGTAGCATCACATAGCACGAGTGGCATGAGCGCGAAGAACCGGGTAGGAATTCTACAGCTGTCGTCTGCTTCAGAAGGCAGGAAGGGTCACATGAACCAATCACCGTAGCCCTCTGCTCCGTACGCTGGAGTACGAGAGAGCATTTGCGCGCGTGCTGTAGAGCTTTCTCTCCAGATAGACAGCAAGGAATATAGAGTCCTTTACGCCGAACCTGCCCGGCGTCCGGCCAGGAAAGGCATTGAAAAAAAAATATGCTAGAACGAGTGTTGTTAGTGGAGCGTTGCAAGCGGATCGCGAAAAATAGCTATTGTAATGCCATGAAGGTCAAACATATATGAAATTAGTCACGTTTTACTTTATATTTACAACATTTACGTAATTTTTAAAATTTAAATCTGGGAACGCCGGGCATACGGCCGTACTATAACGCTACGGCACTGGAATTTGTCTGTCGATTTGCCTGCATAAATGCTTTACAGCTCACCCAGCCTATCATCAATATCGTAACGATCTAAAGAATCTTTGAAAATATAAAGTACAAAGAACTCAAAATCCCAGACATTTAGCCATCACCTTTCCAGACAGGAAATATCTAGAAACATCTAAGGAATGACTTGTCAGACATTGCCGAGCTTCCTTGTACGCCATCGTTGTAAACAGGTGTAAACAATTGCAATCAAGGAAGAGACTACAGGTAAATGAGTAAGCATTATTGAGTAAATTAGATTGGAATAAATTTCTAGGAGGACGGGGCTTAGGGGTCAGTCAGTCGGGCAGTCAGTGACGAGCATTACAGAGAGAGAGGCAGGAGCGTGATTTGGGCGCAACCGTAGGGTAAGTTACCATATGTTCCTCGAAGAAGATAAGTTGGCTGGGACATGGTGCTGATCACACATCATCCACCATGGTTCGAGAATGTGAGGAGACCATATTCCCACTCATCCATGTACGATGAAGAGATATCTTTAATGCAATCATCTCCTGTCCTTTGATTCCAGGTAAAATTAATCAAGCACCAAATTTGGAGAATGGAAAATTGAATGTACGAATGGAACTGGAAAAATTTAGATTTGGTAAGGGGCAAGATTTCCCTCGAACAATGAGGGAAGTCGCCAAGTTGGAAATCCACGATCCCTCCTCCCTTCAACCTCGTGGATGCCGTGGAAACGCTGTCCGTGATAAGTGATGCAGGACATGCTCAAAGTTCAAAGGAGCGACGAGTTTGAATGGAGCTACAGAGCACATAAAGTCAAACTCGATACAGTGCAGTTGGAGAGTTCGGATTCTGTGGATTTGTTCGATGGTACTAGACCGTAAGAGAGAAACGGAGAGGGCCGATAGACGTTGATAGCTGATCACAATGACCTACCGAGTTGCAGGCCTGAGATTTGTCAAATGCGTAGGTATGGTAGAATACAGTATTAGAACTGTGGTTACCTCATCATCAGAGGCGTCTCGTGAACGCATGCGGTGCATGCTGCGCATGCGTCAATTGTGGGAAAGAGGACAGCTTGCTCTGCTACGACATTCATGAGCATTTCTACATTCTAATTTCTTCATATAGGAGAAGTATTTATTTTACACGAGAGCGCTGAACTAAGCTTATATTACATTTCTTGGAACTGAAGTGACGCATGCATCAATTGTGGTAAAATAATTAATACTTTCTTTCACTTCAGATCCAAGAAATGTAATATAAGCTTAATTCAGCGCTCTCGTGTAAAATAAATACTTCTCCTATATGAAGAAATTAAAATGTAGAAATGCTCATGAATGTCGTCGCAGAGCAAGCTGTTCTTTTTCCCACAATTGACGCATGCGGACCATGCACCGTATGCGTTCACGAGATGCATCACAATATGCTCTGTAAGTTATAATTAGACAATCAGCTATTATATGCAAAAGTGGTTACAACCTTTCTGATATTCATAAACTAGAGTTTACTAGAGCGAGACAAAAATATTTTATGTTCCAAATCGTATTGCAAGGAACAATTCTAGAGCGTTTGGGAAAAAGCACTTAAGTCACAAACTGCTATTTTCTTTGGCATTCATTTAAGGGCATGAGGGAAGAATTTCTGCGTGTCCGTCCTCTCTGCGGCGGCTGGAGCACTGTTGCCAACTTAGCTGTTTCGTGCACTCGTTTGGCTGTGAACTGGGCCGCACGTCATCCTATCCCACTATGGTGCCATCACTGGCTCCGGCTTACATAGACAACTTTTGCCATAAGTATACATTTTGCACGTGATATTGTTATATTTCCTGCGTCGCCCCAACCCCTGTTACCTCCCCAGCTACTTTTCTTTATAGCGCCTTGGCTGACTTGAAGAGGGCGTAATATTGTTATCCGTGAATCCTTTATTTTCGATTTCATACGACCATCGGTGGCTTTTGAGATTGATGATGCCGGCGGATCTAGACGATGAAAACTAAGAATAAATTACCATCACTTTAAAGCTAACGGTATTAACAGCGCTCCCCAACCACACACCCACTCATTTGACACCTAAAATTTCCCTCGGAGGCCACTTATTCAGTTTCGTAAATCTAGCTCCTTGAAAGTTTTTACTCCGTTTACGACGAAATTCAGCTCTTTTATGCGCATCTGGTTTGGCAACACTGCCAGGATGGCCGTAGAAAGCAAGGAGAAATACATTGCGCTTAATGAAGTATTGTTTTATTTGTTCTCTTGGGAATTTCAAACTTCCGCTGGTAAAGAAAAATATATCAACGGGAAAAGGACAGACTGAAGTAATAATTGTCAGGCGGAAAAGTCAAAACTTGCATTTGATTAGCCATAACTTGAAGTTGATTCCCCATAAGGAATACATGGGTTTCTGAAAATTCTTATTCATAATATTTTTCAAGCATCGTATCTAGCTTAATAATCAACTTTTAAAAAAGCTATTACTTGCAACATGTGGAGAAATTCTTACTCTATTCAACACCGGCTTCTTTCCTCAGTAGCATTGCCCATTCGGACGATATTGAAATAAATGCACAGCTGGTGCGAAATTGTCACTCTTCCCCTTAAATCATACTAAATTTGTATTGGGCATGTGCAATGATTCTTAACAGTGATGATCCATCATTTGTACCATGCCTGTTTCATCTTAAAATAATGAACAAAAATAACTGCCAGGTGCATTCAAGTTGTAAAGTCTTCAAATTATTTTACTTTCAGGAATAGGGGCAGGTAGAAACATTAGTTTTGTTGTAAATGTAATGCCCCCGAGTTTGCCATTACTTTGAGGTTTTATATTATTATTATTATATTATTATTATTATATCTTATATTATTATTTCATGCTTATTATAGTTGGTATTATACAGTTCATAATTCATATATATATTCATAAATATATTTGCCTTTAAATGTTCTAAAGATTGTTGTAAGTTTAATTTTAATCAAGTTAGTGAAGCCTAAGTTAATAATTTCTGAGTTAAATTCTTTATATCTATTTGTTGTTTCATGTTTCTGGCAAACGCCGTTCGTTTCTCTTATATTTTGAAAGCCATTGTTGATTTATTTATACTCTTGTGGTGTGGAAAGATCACGCGCTTTTCATTGCATTGTTGCCACCACATACCTAAATTCACTGGCCAGATTACTGTACACTTCTAATATATTACTGTTTGCTTTTATCAACTTCCTAGTATTAAAAGGTTATTGTGTCTGGTAACACTGTGTAACTGGGGAGGTGTTTTCGCCTTCCAGAAAAACGGTTGAGAGTCGCGCGGAGAGATTTGAAGTAGCAAGAGGTGATTCGCGTTACGGGAAAGATAGGCTTACGCATCTCGTGCTGTACCGTTCGAAAGTATCTTTAATTGTAATTTTAGTCTTACATGATATACGTGCGTGTCTATAATAAACGTAAAGTTGAACATATTGCGGCTTTTCTGTTATTTCGAAAGTGTATTTCGTACTTGTGGATACCTGCATCAGGAGGACAACCTCGTGTGTTGTCATTGGACTTCACCTGTGGATCCAAGGGGAAGGAACGCAGTAATTCAACCCTAACCCTGGGATTATCCAGCATGCTCTGCTGAGCTTATACGGTAAGTGTACTTGTGAAGTGCACCGCTTCGCGGGACGTAGCATAAACCACCATTTTCTGAAGGTTGTGTGAAACAGTTCGCAGCATCGTCTGACTCATAGAAAGCTCTTGAAGTTGGATGGCATTGGAAGCATTTCAGACACTAAAAATTTCGACATTCACATTCTCTCCACTTGTATGGGATGGCAACCATCGACATTTAGTTTCAGTTGAGTGAAACATGCAGAGTTGGCGTCATGGAGATGAAAATTGCTCGTGCAGTAGTTTGAAGAACGTTACACATTCGTATCACCCAATTGGAGAAAACTTTCCGCATATTCAGGTCTTCACGCGGGATGCAAAATAAATTTGGACTTTGGAAGCCATATAGATCGGTGGTCCCCGACAACCACTTCCTCCAGTTGTGTGATAATGTTGTCGCACTTGGTGGTGCGTGACCTCGTTCGTTCTCGGACCAGTCTTTTTCGAACTTCCGCACCCACGAATGCACATTTTTGACGTCCATGAGGCCTTCTTCACTGATGTGTGTCATTCCATGCAAGTGGAGAGTAAGAACGATAACCAGCTGTTCTTGGAACGTGAATGTCAGCATCTGTGATGTCTGAAATGCTTTCAACGCCAGCCAAAGTCACGGGTTTTCCATGAGTCAGACGATGCTATCTCGCACAACCTTGAATGCTGGTGTCTTTTGAAACAACTCTCATGATTCTGCCTACTCCCATTCCAGAAAAAGTAATTAGGAGACCTTAGAAATTGAATGTACCTCGTACATAAATGTTTTCTAAATTAGTAAATATTCGAGTTCCACTTATTGTAAAAGATCCGTGGTTTTGGCACATTATATATTTTCTACTTTACCCTAACTCTGAAGAGGGGAGTGGTTATTCTTCTCCCCCATACTAGTTGCATATCCCGCCAAATATTTGCTTACAGAACTGGATAATTTTTAAGAATTCCTAGAAGGATTTTATAGGTTTACCAAAGATATGATAGGTTTTGTTTATTAACAGAATAACCAAAGTATAAACTGCATCAGGTGAAAATTTTGGGTGGAAAATGAAGAAACTAATTTATGTTTTCCTTATTCTACCATATAATCAAAAGAATAATTGAGGACTAAAAGTGGTAAACGTTTTAAGTGCCAAAAGCAAAAGTGTTGGGAAATCGCATCGTTCTGCACAGCAGCCCGTAAGAACATGCACACTAGTGACCTCTTTACACGCCCTTTGAACTACTTAGAGGGCTACCTGCCACATTTCACGTTTACCACATTATAAAGCATGGCACATTTCACAGTTTAACGTGGCAAACGGTGTTTGAATTATTGTGACACTTACAGCGTTTACAAATATTAGTCTTCAATGGGTTCCACAGTTTTCCAAATTCCAAAAATTAGGCATGTAAAAGTTAATAACTATGCATTTCAGTACACTAATTTAATGAAAATGAATTTCCAGAAAATAGTAAAAACCGGGCTACTTGTTCACTCATCTGGCGGATCGAATAGAAAGGTCTCACCAAGGATATAATAATAATAATAATTATTATTATTATTTCTACTATTCAAGTTTTAAAAGAACTCACCCGTACAAAAAATTTCTGCCGACTCCCACGAAAAGTATGAACAACCGTCACATCAATTGTCTGTGTCCACGCAGCATATCAGCATTCTTCGCTATCTGATCAATCCACCCGTCGAATAGCAGCGCGTGACAAATAGATTATTAATTCTCCCATGCCCTTGGTGCATTTGTACACATACAAGTTTATGTGAACCGAGGCATGAGGAAATTTCTAATCACCTCCGGCCGAGGCATTTGGCGCCTCTTCGCGTTCTGGTTGCTCCGATTCCATTTGTAGTCGATGCATTGGAAATCACCGAAGCCATGAAATTGCTAATGGAGTTCCAGCGATGGGTTATTGAAATCCGAAGGTATTAACGGAGTTCATGAATAGTAATCGTATCATTGTCACATGTTAATCCGCAAAGCTCTTGTAATGCTAGAAATAAGAGGTAAGCTGGTGAGAAATCGGCACTACACCATGTAAGGTTGCCTCCATCTACATACGAGAGATGCAATGCGAGTTGTTGTTTGGTGTGTTGTTGGCTAAGTGTGCATGGTTGTTTCTACCTTGTTAGTTACAGCCTTCTGGAAGTTAAATTTTCATACAAAACTCGAATTGCATCAAAATAACGTTGATGCAGTATTGGTACTACAATTTACGTCGTTACAGGTGTGATTTTGGTTTCTTTGAAATCAGGAGAGTCTGCTTATAGTTCATGAACTAAACGTTTACAACTTTCTTTAATGACTGTCTAAAAAAATTAAGCTCATATGCTCAAATTTGAAAATACCGGGTGGCCAGAATTAGTTACCCAACTCAGAGCCCTCTGTAGCCTGTTTGAAGCATCGAAGAACTCTGAAATTTGGTGAATCCACTATGCAGACCATGGGGAAGAGAATGACGATAAAAAGTTCAATTTTCCGCCACCAGGTTGAAATGTGGCGCTGTAGTACCATGATGAGTCGTGATAATGACGTAAACTGCTCCAATTGGTTATGGATTTGCCTTTACTTTGCAATCTTGCAATAAACGAGAGATTACTTTCTCGCAACTTCCAGCCACTAACAAATGTCTTTCTAATTAATAACTCAGCTAAATCACTTAATGATTATTTCTACAACCCATCATGGAAGTACAGCGCCACCTTTCAACCTGGTGTCGGAAAATTGAACTATTTTTTTTTTTTTTTTTTTTATCACCATCCTCTTTCCCATGGTCTGCATAGTGGATTCACCAAATTTCAGAGTTCTACGATGCCTCAAACAGGCTACAGAGGGCTCTGAGTTGGGTAACTTGAATTCTGGCCACCCGGTACAAAGATATAAACAAATTTAAAAAGCATCTAAAAAGTTAAGCTACTTCCTGCACATTCCTTGTTGATGTTGTTGTAGTTTATTTTATGTCACTTTTCTACCACTTTTGGTTCATCGTGCAAAATGCAGTCCAGGATGGTCTACGTGGAAGGGAGGTTTACACTTGAGTGCTTTCAAAAATGATCACCCCTTACATCCCAGATAAACTATGCAAAGATAGTGGTAATTCTGATGTCCATAGAACGACAAACTCTCAATGTTTTTGTAGGAATACCGCACGAGCGTAGTTAACATGGTTTGCCGCTAGGAAGCAGTTGTAGCAAATATAGCGTTAAGTAAACGTGCGAAGGCGTTTCGTGTGTTGGAACACGCAAGACCTCCCTGTACGCTGTCCGCAGTGACTGTGCAGCCACGATTTCGGGCAGAATTTCAGAAGGAGCCCCCACTCTTCGCGAATCTCCAGGAACTTTGCAACCTTATCACTGCGGCCGTGCAGGGGTGCCCACAGGAGAATTATGGCGCAGGCTGCACCATCGAAATTTGGGGGGAGGGGGATTTTTCCCTTCAAATAATATATAATTCAACATTTTAATATATTTTTCCAAAATATATGTAATAATTTTACACTTTAAATGCACCATATTTAATACATTAGATGAATAGATGAAGAAAAGAAAGTGTTTAAGGGTGTTATCGAAGGGAGGGGGGTGGGAGAAATATCCACCTCCAAAATATTAGGCCTTAATTGACACATGGGTTCTGAGGGGATACTGAATCAAACGTCGGGGGGGGGGGTGGGGACAGTATCCAACTGTAGGTCTTAGATTTTGGCGGGTATTTTGAGCATTAAATTGAGGGGGGCATCCAATTTTTTTGGTATTACTATTGTTTTAGACTGTTGAGAACTTATTGTGTGGAGACCGAGAATTAATTTTTTGGAGGAGGCAATATCCACTCTTCAATATCAACAGTAAGTCTAAAATTGGCTTGGAAATTATAATGGTAGGATTGAGTATTAAATTTAAAGGGGGAGGTAGGAAGCTTTTGATAAAGTGTTAAATTTTAGGTTGTCAAGGAATTTCTGTAGTGAAGAGAGAGTTTGAACATTAAATTTTGAAGACTGTATTTAGCAACGTTTAGACCCCGAACGTGCCAAAAGAGAAGCTCGAAAAGACTAATTAATTATCTCGGGATCTTAAGAAAGTATTGACATCGCATTAAATTAATATTCTTGAAAGCCTGCAAAGAGATGGATATAAAAATGTTCTTGCTCGCTTCGCTCGCAATGTTGTGTTGCAAGAATTCGTGTTTCTTTGGAGCTTTGCTAAGATGAATGTGAAGTTTTATACTATAAGTGCATTACAAGACATAAGCGATATTCTCTATATTCATTAATACTATCACTTGATGCTTAGTGTTAGTATACTGCTTAATTTAAAGCAGGTGCATCATTTGGAACAAAAATATATCGAATCCGCATTTCTAACTTCATGTCACAGAGTAATTTTACTTTAACAAGTTAAATTTGCACTGAAGATAAAATCTACGTAATTATTGTTATGGGTTAATAAAATAATTATATTCACCCCAAGAAAACAGGGGGGGAGTGAGTTCTTTGAAAGAGGAACCGTATTATATTATCGTCCTGAGCTTTATTTGTGGGGATTACTATATGGTTTGAGTGCGCGAATAATATAATTTCGGGGGGACGCATGACATGATTTTGGGGGGATTGCGCCATTGGCCTTGGGGGGGGGGGATGGGCACCCCTGCGGCTGTGATACGTTAAAACACTTGCGGGACGAAATGCAGTGTCGGTTACATACCTGCTTCATCATCAAGGGTGGATACACAGAGCATGAGGTGCGTGCGCGAGCACACACACACACAGCGAAGAAGCTGTGCTATGTTAAGGATGGGTATTATACACTTGAGTGCATGTGTTAGTAGTGGGTCTCCCCGATGCCGCACTGGTAGCGTCCCGGGTTCGATACCCAGTAAAGGCACATAGTGGATCGGATCCCACTTTTAAACTGTAGGTCCAGTCCCGATTAGCCTTACTGTGCATAAAGTGGGCTTAAAGCACCAAGTCAACAACAACAATGTATTAGAAGTTTTAACGAGTGGACCCAGTCCCACTTAAAATTTTAGATAGGAATGATGAACTATTTAAAGTGATTGAGAAACAAAACTTGCAGTTATTCATTATTGCTGTTAGGCCAGTAGCACACTAGATCGGGCACGACATTATCGCCTAACCGGTCTCAGGGAACGCATTCACAGGCTCTTACGGGCCGCCGCGTACCGGATCGAACAATTGTGTCTTAGACGGTGTGCGACACCAGAACGATGATCCGTAGATTTTCATCTGGAGGTGGTATGAGGTGCTATATTCTACCTGTGTACTTTTGCATTATTTCTACGTATTTTTATTATCATGCTCCCAATTTTTCATTCCTCTCGTATGAATGGACGTCCGGAGGATTTTTTCCAGGAGGGCAAACAAGTCACATTTTCCCCCAAAAGTGTGTTGTTCCCAAAAAAAAACATTACTTAAGTTTGAATTTATGGTGTTCATGCAATAATTAACACATATTATTGTGGCTAAAATGAAATTATTTGTGTGAAATACATAATTTTTGGTTGACTTTCATTTTCCAGGGGTGGCACGGTCCCCTTTTGCCCCCATCCTTCCGGACGCCCATGCTCGCATGTTGCGTAAGATTTAATGTATCATAAATAAGCATTTGCCTGTAATGTCATATTCTTTAAAATGTGTTACGAAGTAAGACCTGTAGATGACACTGCCATCTATCGAGCCATTCTGTAACCCAGTGCGCATTGCTTTATTTCTGTTACCTAATACTAACTAAGCGGTTAATATCTTTGACCTTTTCATCTGACCCACCTTCTCGGTGGTGTCGTTTCGTGTAATTATTGTTTTAAAATCCCAATCAGCTTATCTCTCTCTTGTGGAAACATGTTTATATAGGGTACACCAAAAGTCCCATTCCCCCCCCCCCCTCTTTGAATTGTAGACAAACCTGCAAAATGTTATTTTAACAGCATGCGTATGATGAGAGGATGGTATACCATTACATCAGACCAATGACCACCATTTACTCCAGAGGATCTGTGTGCAAACCGCCATTTTCATGGCACAGTATTATTCGCCTGCAGGTACAGTTTGTCTACAATTCAAAGGGGGGGGTAATGGGACTTTTGGTACACCCTGTAGAAACGAAATCCTGTCAATCGTTATTCTTGTTTTAGAGGGCAATAAAGCACTTGACAGGAAGAACATACGTGTTCTTGGCGAGGCGGATAAAATTATGGCTGACTTTCCGGGGGAGGGAGCACATTATCACGAAAATGTCACAAAAAAGTTCACCACTATCCGCAGTCCAACACAACCTCATTAAATCAAATCTTGTCAGTTTATGACCTTCACCTGGATATCTTCCGTTCCACTTTGAGTCTCCACCCTCTAGCACCTGACGTGCTGTACTCTGCTCCAACCTGATGCCAATCCGGAGTGTAGCGTGCAGAGCCCCCTCCCCCTTCATACCCGTTCAGCTCCCACGCTTTCTGTTTTCAAGGGGGTGGGTGGGCAAAGAAAATGCACGCGCTGATCGCTGAAATGAAGGGAGGGCAGTAAATTTCCTTACGCATTCCTCTCCCCTCTCACTACCTGATACTTCACCAACCAAGTTTGTTGAAGGTTGGTTTGGCGTAGAATTTTTATTTGGGAGGTCAGTGGTTATTTTACGCAGTTTTTTACTCCTATAAGATAACCGCGATGATGAGGATCAATGATGAGCTGAAGCACTGGAAAAGGAGACGAGCTATTGATGTCTGCCTTATCATCATCATCGTCACAGTTTCTGGACATACGTTACTGGGAAACAGCCCAGGATATTAGCCAGGGTTGTCTTTATGCACTATATACGTGATGTTACCTTATATCACCGACAAACTGACAGTGTGTGTAGAGGAATTGAAGGATGCAAATTTCTCTAGTAACGTCTTCAACCCAAAGAAACGAACACGCAAAATCATTAAATTCACTGCATTTGTTTGCCCCATTTTAAACTTACACGCGTCCTGAACCACATACTACAAACGAATGAAAACAAGTCATCTGAGCAAATAGGACTCGACAAAACTCGACATATGAACGTGTAATAGGGGAAAGTGATTGCAGCTACCAGCCGTTTGCAGCAATGCGGACTGCTTTGCTCCGTCCACTCACTTTCTCTCCTTCTCTACCGTTATGCGCGACCTTGCTCCACAGATTCCCGAGGCAGGTTAAGTCTTTCCTTCCTTACGCTTTATAAACGAAAATGTTCAAAGTGAGTAAAAGGCGATTGATTACCAACGAAACCGCCGCGAGGGACGGTCGCACCAGTATTCATCCTACCTGTAGAACAGATTTAGGCAACTTGTGGGCACTCGTGGAGACTGCCGAGCGCTCTGTGCACCGCGACCTTCTGGCCTGTGCACCTCAAGGTCCCCCTCCTCTCCTTACCGCCCTTCTTAGAGTCCAGCGCAGATATTTCTGCCGTGCAATGCGCGAAACAACTAAAGAAGCAGTGTTGCTAATGGAGCAGATAGAAAAATCGCTGCAGTGCGCCGATGCACAGCTGTTACGTACAACAATAAAATTAGAGAATTCAGGTCTATTTAACGTTGAATTTTAAACGTCATGCATTATACCAGGACTAGGATTAATATGTACTAACAAGTGGCTTTGTATGTAGCTACATACATATGGACTAAAAATTCGCAAAATATGAACTAACACATAAGTAAAATTACCAAAAATGCTGCAAAGAAGACTTCTTCATACGATTCCTTATTTGAGTGATTTCAAACAAAATAAATATATATATATATAT